>NC_140775.1:108427196-108712962 GCF_044657685.1 Stegodyphus dumicola
GATTTTACTTTCGATTGGCTTTTGAATTTGTTTCAATTCCCCAGTTATCTATAAAAGCATTCCGCGTTTCACTTCAGATCCGTGTGGGCTGTGGAAGAGGCAACACGTCTCTCTCTTTACCCAATCTCATGATATTCTTTAAGAATTTCTTAGCCATTTGTCAAAGAAGGGGACTATAATTGAAGAATTTATGAATTTGGGAACATGTCACACATGACAAATCTAAAATCTTGGAAGTGGATACTGGAAAGCCCCGCTCTGATTATAATTCTGAGTTCTAGCATGGGACATTTTTTAAATCAATAAGCTAAACTATTCCGCGTTTCACTTCAGATCTGTGTGGGCTGTGGTAGAGGCAACACGTCTCTCTCTTTACCCAATCTCATGATATTCTTTAAGAATTTCTTAGCCATTTGTCAAAGAAGGGGACTATAATTGAAGAATTTATGAATTTGGGAACATGTCACCCATGGCAAATCTAAAATCTTGGAAGTGGATACTGGAAAGCCCCGCTCTGATTATAATTCTGAGTTCTAGCATGGGACATTTTTTAAATTAATAAGCTAAACTATTTTTCTAGTCTCATATTCTCTCGTGACTAGGGTTCCAGATTTGGGTAGAGAGAGACATGTTGCCTCATCAACAGCCCGCACTGTTCTGAACATAAACGTGGAATGCTTTTATAGAAAAGTGAAGAGTTGAAAGTGAAAGTCGAAAAACGAAATGGGATCGGCTAGGAAAAATTTCTCAGAGCTCAGAAAAAAATTTTGAGATGTAAAAAAAAAAAAAAAAAAACCAATCTTTTTGTTAATTTTTATCATGTCTTCTAGACATGATAAAAATTAACTCCCTTCTCTTTTTGTCTGGGAATGTTGTCTCACTCTTTCTAAAAATAGACTATGACTCATTCTTGTGGAATTCTGTTGGGATTTTACTTTCGATTGGCTTTTGAATTTGTTTCAATTCCCCAGTTATCTATAAAAGCATTCCGCGTTTCACTTCAGATCCGTGTGGGCTGTGGAAGAGGCAACACGTCTCTCTCTTTACCCAATCTCATGATATTCTTTAAGAATTTCTTAGCCATTTGTCAAAGAAGGGGACTATAATTGAAGAATTTATGAATTTGGGAACATGTCACACATGGCAAATCTAAAATCTTGGAAGTGGATACTGGAAAGCCCCGCTCTGATTATAATTCTGAGTTCTAGCATGGGACATTTTTTAAATCAATAAGCTAAACTATTCCGCGTTTCACTTCAGATCCGTGTGGGCTGTGGTAGAGGCAACACGTCTCTCTCTTTACCCAATCTCATGATATTCTTTAAGAATTTCTTAGCCATTTGTCAAAGAAGGGGACTATAATTGAAGAATTTATGAATTTGGGAACATGTCACCCATGGCAAATCTAAAATCTTGGAAGTGGATACTGGAAAGCCCCGCTCTGATTATAATTCTGAGTTCTAGCATGGGACATTTTTTAAATTAATAAGCTAAACTATTTTTCTAGTCTCATATTCTCTCGTGACTAGGGTTCCAGATTTGGGTAGAGAGAGACATGTTGCCTCATCAACAGCCCGCACTGTTCTGAACATAAACGTGGAATGCTTTTATAGAAAAGTGAAGAGTTGAAAGTGAAAGTCGAAAAACGAAATGGGATCGGCTAGGAAAAATTTCTCAGAGCTCAGAAAAAAATTTTGAGATGTAAAAAAAAAAAAAAAAAAACCAATCTTTTTGTTAATTTTTATCATGTCTTCTAGACATGATAAAAATTAACTCCCTTCTCTTTTTGTCTGGGAATGTTGTCTCACTCTTTCTAAAAATAGACTATGACTCATTCTTGTGGAATTCTGTTGGGATTTTACTTTCGATTGGCTTTTGAATTTGTTTCAATTCCCCAGTTATCTATAAAAGCATTCCGCGTTTCACTTCAGATCCGTGTGGGCTGTGGAAGAGGCAACACGTCTCTCTCTTTACCCAATCTCATGATATTCTTTAAGAATTTCTTAGCCATTTGTCAAAGAAGGGGACTATAATTGAAGAATTTATGAATTTGGGAACATGTCACACATGGCAAATCTAAAATCTTGGAAGTGGATACTGGAAAGCCCCGCTCTGATTATAATTCTGAGTTCTAGCATGGGACATTTTTTAAATCAATAAGCTAAACTATTCCGCGTTTCACTTCAGATCCGTGTGGGCTGTGGTAGAGGCAACACGTCTCTCTCTTTACCCAATCTCATGATATTCTTTAAGAATTTCTTAGCCATTTGTCAAAGAAGGGGACTATAATTGAAGAATTTATGAATTTGGGAACATGTCACCCATGGCAAATCTAAAATCTTGGAAGTGGATACTGGAAAGCCCCGCTCTGATTATAATTCTGAGTTCTAGCATGGGACATTTTTTAAATTAATAAGCTAAACTATTTTTCTAGTCTCATATTCTCTCGTGACTAGGGTTCCAGATTTGGGTAGAGAGAGACATGTTGCCTCATCAACAGCCCGCACTGTTCTGAACATAAACGTGGAATGCTTTTATAGAAAAGTGAAGAGTTGAAAGTGAAAGTCGAAAAACGAAATGGGATCGGCTAGGAAAAATTTCTCAGAGCTCAGAAAAAAATTTTGAGATGTAAAAAAAAAAAAAAAAAAACCAATCTTTTTGTTAATTTTTATCATGTCTTCTAGACATGATAAAAATCAACTCCCTTCTCTTTTTGTTTGGGAATGTTGTCTCCCACTTTCTAAAAATAGACCATGACTCATTCTTTCTAAAGAATAGAATTCCAAGAAAAGATTGGATGAGTCATGGTCTATTTTTAGAAAGTGGGAGACAACATTCCCATACAAAAGGGGGGGTGAGTTAATTTTTATCATATCTAGAAGACATGATAAAAATTAACAAAAAGTTTTTTTTTGTTGTTTTTTTTACATCTCAGAATTTTTTTCTGAGCTCTGAAAATATTTTCCCAGCCGATCTCATTTCGTTTTTCGACTTTCACTTTCAACTCTTCTCTTTTCTATAAAAGTATTTCGAGTTTCTGTTCAGAACACTGTGATCTATTGAAAAGGCAACACGTCTCCCTCTCTACATTAATTGGGAATCCATGATGTTCTAAAGAAGAATTCTTTGAGAATCTCTTAACCTTTCTGAACTTTAGAAGAGCTAGCTGGATATTTCTTCATTTCTTTTTCAAGTATGGGTTCAAAGGATTCTTTTAAATAGTTGCAAGTAAGACGTTGTATTATTTTCTGTTGATCATGAATCTATTAAAAAATTTCAATGCCTAGTTTTAAGGCTACCTATACCCAACATGATTCATATGTTTTACTCTACGTTTTAGATGAGACCCTCTCTTAAAAACATGATTTTCCTATTCAAAGTTGAAATGAGTTTCCAAAAGCATGATCCTTTTAAAAAAAACATGTGTGTTTGTGTAGGTGTGGTGGGATGGTTAGCTTTTTTTCTTACGAGATAGTCATCTCCACGAGATGTGTTTTGGATATCTTCTCCACCCTCTCGTGGTCACTGAAATCTCGTGATGGCTCAAGTGAAAAGGGTTCGTTTATTTTGACTCACAACCACGTTATATTTTTTTGGATATCTCCTCCAACGACTCGTGGAACTCTTTTCCCTAAAATGAGGTATGTTTAGCAGCGCACTCCCTCTGAAGTGAAGCTCGGAATACTTTGACAAATCTTGTCGAGTGGATTCTGAAACCATTTTTAAAGGACCTCAGAGAAACACCCATGAAGACGATACCAACGTGTCGTTTTTCAGAAAGCCTGAAGGTGGTTCATGGTGAGAGATGAGGTGGTAAAATAGGTTTTTTCTTAGAAAGTTGAAAAAATGGAGAGTAGTAAGACACAGTCTCTTTTTTCGAAACTGAGTAGGAGGGTCATTTTGAGATGAGCTGGAAAATATTTTCTGAGAGATTTGAAAAAAATTTTAAAAATAAAAAATATATATATTATATAATATATATTATATATACTTTTTGTTCATTTTTATCATGTCTTCAGACATAATAAAAATGAACGACATGTCTCTTTTTTTCTTTGAAACCTCTCTCAACCTATCTCGTCCTATTTCTCAAGTAACATTCCTTTCCTGAAAAGCTAATTTCTTTAGAAACCTAAGACAACTCTTTTCCTGAAAAGCTAATTTCTTTAGACACCTAAGACAACAAGTAGAGACATACTTCGGACCAAAAAGAGAGTAGAGATCCTTTTGAATAATGTCGAATAGACAAAACACGAGTAGCCATTTCAGTTCTATGCTTTTTTCCTAGGGACGATCCACGAAAGGGTCCTGTTTTGTTCACGAAGCGTGGTTCACCCATGAATGAAACACGTAGGCTCGAAACTTTCTAACATCTCTACCTCCACGGTGCAGTTTGAAAGGAAGGTGACCCACCCATCACCCCAGCTATGAAATGAAACGTCAAAACAGTGCACACGTTCTAGAATAAGAACCCTTGTAGACATTTGGGGGCTCTACAGCACAGACTCAACAGAAACAAAACGATAAAAACTTTCATAGATCCCAGAGAGTGGATGCTTAAAAATAAGGTGATGTCTCGTCGATCAAATCAGCTGTAAATAAATGTCTAAGAGCTGTGAAGAATGGATGGCCTACCTTCACAAAAGCTGTTTCTAGGAGGGAAAAGTGTGTATACAAGCAGAATACAGAGCACAGACTGATGTTAAGTCGAAACTGGAGTGATTTCAATACACAAGTATGAATTCGTTCTAATAACACTTTAGATAGGTCTCGTTTGACTCATCGAGTCGAGGGGGAAAACATTGACGTGTTGCCCTTCCAACAGCCCACACTGTTCTGAACAGGAACGTAGAATGCTTTTATAGATAAGAGAAGAATTGAAAGTGAAAGTAAAAATACGAAATCAGATCGCCTGGGAAAATTTCTGAGCCGAGAAAAAATTCTGAGTCAGAAAAATAATAATAATAATAATAATAATAATAACCCTTCCTTTTTTCTTTTTTAATTTGATGTCTTCACTTTTTGACATTCT
Organism: Stegodyphus dumicola; assembly: GCF_044657685.1. NCBI lineage: Eukaryota > Metazoa > Arthropoda > Arachnida > Araneae > Eresidae > Stegodyphus > Stegodyphus dumicola. The sequence continues at coordinate 108,432,229 of NC_140775.1, forward strand.
ACAAGGTCAAAAGAGTGAAGACATCAAATTAATAAAGAAAAAGGAAGAGTTTTTTTTTTTTTATCTCAGAATTTTTCCTGAGCTCTGAAAAATTTTTTCCCAGCCGATCACATTTCGTTTTTTGACTTTCACTTTCAATTCTTCTCTTTTCTATAAAAGTATTCCACGTTTTTGTGCAGAACAGTGTGGGCTGTTGAAAAGGTAACATGTCTCCCTCTCTCTTTACCCAAATCTGGAACCCATGATGATCTTAAGAAGAATTCTTTAAGAATCTCTTACGATTCCTGAATCTTAGACATGCTGAATGTTTCTTTTTCGTATTTCGAAGCTATTGATGGATCAAAGAAGAAGATTTCAATGGACTGACTTCATCGTTCTAGGATAGAATATTTTTTCGAAATCTCTTCCTACTTTCGTCTACACAGAAATACTTTCAACGAAAGTTAGGTCCTCTTTTACATTTACTTTTTAAATAGTTGTTCAAAGGGATTTTCGTTCTGCTGATTCAGGTTTCCCGCGCTTCACGCTACCCATCCTCACCCATTCCTAAAGGATCTCAGAGAAAATTGAAAGGGAGATCGCGAAAAAGAAATACCCTCCAGTGAACACAGTTCCAACGACAGTGGATAGATTTTTTCGGTCCTTCCAGAGATATCCCCGGTGACCGATAGGTTGTTCAGCCACATGGGTGTCACGAAAAGGCACACCATGCCTGTTTCCCTTCTAAAATGTTTCTTCGGAAAAGGGAAAGTTTTTTTCCCACCCCTTTGGAGATTCCTTTTCCGAATCGATACCCAAACCCATCGGCCAGAAAAATAAATTTTTTTAAGAACTTTTCTACTCTTGAAACCCAATATAAGATACGTATTCATTGTAATATTTTTAATAAATTATGCATACATGTATTTTACGAGGTTATTTATTGTTTCTTACAATGCTTCGTGAATCTTACGTAAAGTAGCTTGGAAGAACCGTATTATTATTTCTTTTTTCTAAACTCTTACAACTATATTGTTTAAAGTTTCTAAGGAATTTCTAATACATTGTGTATTTAGCTAAAGCCTATGACAAGATGAGTTTAACTCCCCAAAACAATTAATATATAGGCAGTTTGAGTTAGCTGGATCCGTGGAAATAATTAGATAATATTTATGTCACGTAAATATTTGCTAACACGTGTTTCGTTTCCATCTTATCATGCTGTTTCAACCATTTTGTTTAGCAATGATCCATCTCAAATAAAAAGGATTTGACAAGACACAAATAGTATTTAAACGATTGATGAAATAACACTAAAGTCTCATGTTGTTGGAATCAGTTAAGAAATTTAGAGTTTACGGACTAGTTCATCCAATTTGTTAACAATATTAGAATATCCACTTCCAAAAGGGGGGTAGGGTTAATTTTTATCATGTCTAGAAGACATAATAAAAATTAACAAAAAGTTTTTTTTTTTTTTACATTTCAGAATTTTTTTCTGAGCTCTGAGAATTTTTTCCCAGTCGGCTTGATTCACAAAACCAGATATATTCAAATTATTTCTATAGAGGGTACTCATCTATTTAAACCACTCGCATTTCAGCTTTAAATCAGTCTGTGCTGTGCACTGGAGCTGAATACACGCTTCTTCCTCCTGGAAAGAGGTTTTGTGAAGGTGTGTGGAGATATTGTTTTCAGCTGTCAGACATTTTTTTCCAACAGCCGACTCGATCGTTCAAATGACACCGTGGAAGTTGGAGAGAGAGCAAGTCGATTCGGAGGACGGTAAAGCATTTGAGGGCTATTTGCCTTAAGAAATGCCTTCGTGGAGGACTTTGGAAGGGAAACTGGCTCGTATTCACGTTACACATGGGGGAAAACCACGAAAAAAAAACACTCATGCAGCCAGCTTGAAAGTCAGTCGTTCACGTTTTACAAAATATGAAATAGATTTTATAAAAACATATTGGGATCGTATTCAAAATTGGATCATTCTGTTGTTTTATCAGAATATGCCAGTATACGATTGAACAATTCTATTCAATCACATGATCTTGCCTTCCTGAAAGTCATTTGTTAACGTTTCACAAAATATATATCAGTATAAGATGGAACCATCGTGATCCGTTATCCTGACTGATGGAGTCAGCTGTGGATCACAAGACCTTGCCTTTTTTGAAAAGGATTTGTTAAAGTTTCACAAAATATACAAAATATGTATCAGTATACGATTGAAAAAATCATGATCCGTTATCCTGACTGATGGAGTCAGCTGTGGATCACAGGATCTTGCCTTGTTGAAAACAATTTGTTAAAGTTCCACAAAATATATCAGTATACAATGGAACTATCGTGATCCGTTAATTCTGACAAATCTAGTCAGTTGTGGATCACGAGATCTTGCCTTCTTGAAAGTCATTTGTTAAAGAAGTTTCACAAAATATATCAGTATACAATGGAATAATCGTGATCCGTTAATCCTGACTGATTGAGTCAGCTCTAGATCACGAGATCTTGCCTTCTTAAAAGTCATTTGTTAAAGAAGTTTCACAAAATATATCAGTATACAATGGAATAATCGTGATCCGTTAATCCTGACTGATTGAGTCAGCTCTGGATCACGAGATCTTGCCTTCTTAAAATTCATTTGTTAAAGAAGTTTCACAAAATATATCAGTATACAATGGAACAATCGTGATCCGTTAATCCTGACTGATTGAGTCAGTTCTGGATCACGAGATCTTGCCTTGTTGAAAGTCATTTGTTAAAATTTCACAAAATATATCAGTATACGAGGGAACAGTCGTGATCCGATTATACTGACTGCTCTAGCCAGCTGTGGATCACGAGATCTTGCCTCATTGAAAAGGATTTGTTAAAGAAGTTTCACAAAATATATCAGTATACGATTGATAAAATCGTGATCCGTTAATCCTGACTAGTCTAGCCAGCTGTGGATCACGAGATCTTGCCTTGTTAAAGTTTCACAAAATATATCAGTATACGAGGGAATCATCGTGATCCGTTGATCCTGACTGTTCTAGCCAGCTATGGATCACGAGATCTTGCCCTGTTGAAAGGGATTTGTTAAAGTTTCACAAAATATATCAGTATACGATTGATAAAATCGTGATCCGTTTTTCCTGACTAATGGAGTCAGCTGTGGATCACGAGATCTTGGCTTCTTGAAAGAAATTTGTTAAAGTTTCACAAAATATATCAGTATACGATTGATAAAATTGTGATCCGTTTTTCCTGACTAATGGAGTCAGCTTTGGATCACGAGGTCTTGGCTTCTTGAAAGAAATTTGTTAAAGTTTCACAAAATATATCAGTATATGATGGAACAATCGTGATCCAATTACACTGACGAGTCTAGCCAGCTGTGGATCACGAGATCTTGGCTTCTTGAAAGGAATTTGTTAAAGTTTCACAAAATATATCAGTATAGGATGGAACAATCGTGATCCGATTACACTGACGGGTCTAGTCAGTTGTGGATCACGAGATCTTGGCTTCTTGAAAGGAATTTGTTTAAGCTTCACAAAATATATCAGTATATGAAATAATAGCATGTTTTCTATAAAAACAGCTATTGAGTAAAACATTTCTAGCCTTGAAAAACAAAAACAGTAGCAGGGGGAAAAATATTACCCTACCTCAAAGTATTGAAAGGAAATAAGAATACATTTCTATAAAATGGGTGACTCAATAAATATTTGTAGTCTATGAAATACAAAAGAGTAAGAAAAAAATGTTCACATACCTTCACAGAAGCTCTTCCCAGGAGAGTAAGAAGCGTGTATCCACGTTGAGTGCACAGCACAGACTGATCCGAAACTGAAACGCGAGTGGTTTAAATACATTAACGAGTTGCTTCTAGAAACCGACTGGGAAAAATTCTCAGAGCTCTGGAAAAATTTTCACACATTAAAAAAAAAAAAAAAAAAAAAAAAAAAAAAACCTTCCTTTTTTCTTTCTTAATTTGATGTCTTCACTTTTTTATTTCTACAAGGTCAAAAGAATGAAGACATCAAATTAAGAAAGAAAAAGGAAGTATTTTTTTTTTTTTAAATCTTTTTTCAGCTTTGAAAATTTTCTTCCCAGTCGTTAACATTTCGTTTTTGGACTTTCAGTTTCAATTCTTGGACCCATGATGTTCTTTTCTTGATGTTCTTGTAGTATATTCCTATACAAATTCACTCCTTTTCCCCCAAAAAGAAATCTTTTTTTTTATTTTTTTTACCTTCCAATTTGTATAGCTATATACTGAAAACAGGCATTAAAGTCAGTTTGTAGTATATTCCTATACAAATTCACTTAATTTCCCAGCAAAAAGATGTCTTTTTTATTTTTTTACCTTCCAATTTGTATAACTATATGCTGAAAACAGGCTTTAAAGTCCGTTTGTAGTATATTCCTATACAAATTCACTGCCTTCCCCCCGAAAAAAAAGATGTCTTTTTTTTATTTTTTTACCTTCCAATTTGTATAGCTATATACTGAAAACAGGCCTTAAATTCCGTTTGTAGTATATTCCTATACAAATTTACTCTCTTTTCCCCAAAAAGATGTCTTTTTTTTAATTTTACCTTCAAATTTGTATAGCTACATACTGAGAACAGGCGTTCAAGTCCGTTTGTAGTATATTGGTATACATGGTCTATTTTTAGAAACAGTGAGACAACATTCCCACACAAAAGGGGGGTAGGGTTAATTTTTATCATGTCTAGAAGACATGATAAAAATTAACAAAAAGTTTTTTTTTTTTTTTTTTTAACATTTCAAATTTTTTTTTCTGAGCTTTGAAAAATTTTTCCCAGTCGGCAACCAAGTGAAAATTCTGCAGCCAAGACGATTGGCCTTTTACTTTCACTTTGAACACTTTTCTATAAAAGTATTCTACGTTTTCTGTTCAGAACTGTGCGGGCTGTCCAAGGTGCAGCATGCTTTTTCTCTCTCTACCTCATCTGGACCCAGGACCACTCTTCTAGAAAGAGCTTCTGTAAACACAAGCTTTTTTGCAATTTTTGACGTCTCACAGAATAGAAATCATTCCTCCTTTTAGGGGAAAATGTTTCCCATTTGAAAAGCTAGGACCCCTCGTTTGGATTTCATCAGCAGCCGTTTATCAGGGTCTAGCGACATTGGATGATCCATCCATGGATTAGAATTTCCCGTCCGTGGTTTTTATGCATCAAGATTTCAACATAGTTTAAGAAAAATCCTTCAATCCTATTTGAAAGGAGATGACATTTTCCCATGACGGACATTGAAAGACATTTTCCCATGACGAAATCTCTCTATCCCACACCTTCTTCTAAAGTGAAGTTAAAGAGATTTTTCATACCGGGTTTTCAATTTTCACCTCAAATCATACCGTTGACGACGTGTGACACACAAACCGTGACATAAATTTCAGTTTTCATGACAGCTAACAGTCTTGAGGTTTAAACAAATGTATGAAAGAATTTATTTTTGATCCGTTTCAGCGATTGAGTGGGCTGGGAAAAAAAGGCTCTTTCCATGACAGCTAACACGCCTGAGCTTTAAACATGTATGAAAGAATTTATTTTTAATCCATTTCAGCGATTGAGTGGGCTGGGGCAAAATAAGGCCCTTTCCATGACAGCTAACACGCTTGGGCTTTAAAAATGTATGAAAGAATTTGTTTTTAATCGATTTCAGCGATTGAGTGGGCTGTGAAAAGAAAAAAGCTCTTTCCATGACACCTAACATTCTTGAGCTTTAAAAATGTATGAAAGAATTTGTTTTTAATCGATTTCAGTGATTGAGTGGGCTGTGAAAAGAAAAAGCTCTTTCCATGATACCTAACACTCTTGAGGTTTAAAAATGTATGAAAGAATTTATTTTTAATCCATTTCAGCGATTGAGTCGGCTGGGAAACATTTTCTTAGAGCTCAGGGGAAAAAAAGGCTCTTTCCATGACACCTAACACGCTTGAGCTTTAAAAATGTCTGAATGAATTTTTTTTTAATCCATTTCAGCGATTGAGGGGGCTCGGAAAATTTTCTTAGAGCTCAGGGAATGTGTCTCCAGGTTGAATGCACAGCACACATGGATGGGAAGTCGAAACTCAAGTGGCTTAAATAAATATACGAAATTTGGGTCATCGAGTGACTAGGAAAAATTCTCAAATCTCTGGAAATAATTCTGAGTTCAAGCATCGGACATGAGAACAGAAATATATTACAATCATCATGTCATCGTTGTTTTCGAAAGCCAAAAGAATTCCTCATGAAAGAACATCTTTTTTTCCTGATTGTGGGATGGGGTAGAGTTGCTGCATCTTGAACAACCCACACTGATCTGAACAGAAATATGAAATGTTCTTATAGATATAAGAAATGAACTGAAAGTGAAAGTAAAAATGAAATTGTATTGGCTGGAAATATTTCTTGGCTGTTAAATGGGAAAAATATTTCCAAAGCTGAAAAAAAAAACTCTTCCTTTTTTTCTATTAATTTGATGTCTTCACTTTGTTTACTTTGGAATGGAGAAACCCAAAGACTATGACTCATCCTTTCTAAAACATATAATTCCTAGAATGAGTCATGGTCTATTTTTAGAAACAGTGAGACAACATTCCCACACAAAAGGGGGGTAGGGTTAATTTTTATCATCTCTAGAAGACATGATAAAAATTAACAAAAAGTTTTTTTTTTTTTTTTTTTTTTTTTTTTTTTTTTTTTTACATCTCAGATTTTTTTTCTGAGCTCTGAAAATTTTTTCCCAGTCGGCAACCAAGTGAAAATTTTCCAGCCAAGACGATTTGGCTTTTACTTTCACTTTCATCGCTTTTCTATAAAAGTATTCCACGTTTTCTATTCAGAACCGTTCGGGCTATCCAAGGTGCAGCATGCTTTTTCTCTTTCTCTATCTCATCTGGACCCAGGAACATTCTTCTAGAAAGAGCTTCTGTGAACACAAGTTTCTTTCCACTTTTTAATGTCTCACAGAATAGAAATCATTCTTCTGTTTAGGGGAAAATGTTTCCCTTTTGAAAAGCTAGGACCCCTCGTTTGGATTTCATCAGCAACCGTTTATCAGGGTCTAGCGAAATTGGATGATCCATCCATGAATCAGAATTTCCCATCCGTGGTTTGGATGCAACAAGATTTCAACATAGTTTAAGAAAAATCCTTCAATCCTATTTGAAAGGAGATGTCATGATATTGAAAGACACCTCAAACCATACCGTTGACGACGTGTGAGACACAAACCATGACATAAATTTAAGTTTCTATGACAGCTAACACGCTTGAGCTTTAAAAATGTATGAAAAAAGTTATTTTTAATCCATTTCAGCGATTGAATGGGCTGGGGAAAAAAAGGCCCTTTCCATGACAGCTAACACGCTTGAGCTTTAAAAATGTATGAAAGAATTTGTTTTTAATCCATTTCAGCGATTGAGTCTGCTGGGAAACATTTTCTTAGAGCTCAGGGGAAAAAAGGCTCTTTCCATGACAGCTAACACTCTTGATGTTTAAAAATGTATGAAAGAATTTGTTTTTAATCCATTTCAGCGATTGAGTCTGCTGGAAAACATTTTCTTAGAGCTCAGGCGAAAAAGGGCTCTTTCCATGACAGCTAACACTCTTGAGCTTTAAAAATGTATGAAAGAATTTGTTTTTAATCCATTTCAGCGATTGAGTCTGCTGGGAAACATTTTCTTAGAGCTCAGGGGAAAAAAGGCTCTTTCCATGACAGCTAACACTCTTGATGTTTAAAAATGTATGAAAGAATTTATTTTTAATCCATTTCAGTGATTGAGTTGCCTGGGAAACATTTTCTTAGAGCTCAGGGAATGTGTCTCCAGGTTGAATGTACAGCACACACGGATGGGAAGTCGAAACTCGAGTGGCTTAAAAAATAAATATACGAAAGTTGGGTCATCGAGCTGACTAGGAAAAATTTTCAGAGTTCTGGAAATAATTCTGAGTTCAAGCATGGGACATGAGAACAGAAATGTATTACAATCATCATGTCATCATTGTTTTCGAAAGCCAAAAGAATTCCTCATGAAAGAACATCTTTTTTTCCTGGTTGTGGGATGGAGTAGAGTTGCCGCATCTTGAACAACCCACACTGATCTGAACAGAAACATGAAATGTTCTTATAGATATAAGAAATGAATTGAAAGTGAAAGTAAAAATGAAATTGTATTGGCTGGAAATATTTCTTGGCTGTTGAATGGGAAAAATATTTCCAGAGCTGAAAAAAAAAAAACTCTTCCTTTTTTCTATTAATTTGATGTCTTCACTTTGTTTACTTTGGAATGGAGAAACCCAAAGACCATGACTCATCCTTTCTAAAACATATAATTCCTAGAATGGTCTAATTTTAGAAACAGTGAGACAACATTCCCACACAAAAGGAGGTAGGGTTAATTTTTATCATGTCTAGAAAACATGATAAAAATTAACAAAAATTTTTTTTTTTTTTTACATCTCGTAATTCTTTTCTGAGCTCTGAAAATTTTTTCCCAGTCGGCAACCAAGTGAAAAATTTCCAATCTGCTTTTACTTTCACTTTCAACTCTTTTCTATAAAAGCATTCCACGTTTTCTGTTCAGAACCGTGCGGGCTCTCCATGGTGCAACATGCTTTTTCTCTCTCTACTTCGTCTGCAGCTCTATGACAGCTAACACGCTTGAGCTTTAAAAATGTATGAAAGAAGTTATTTTTAATTCATTTCAGCCATTGAGTAAGCTGGGGAAAAAAAGGCTCTTTCCATGACAGATAACACTCTTGAGGTTTAAAAATGTATGAAAGAATTTATTTTTAATCCATTTCAGTGATTGAGTGGGCTGGGAAACATTTTCTTAGAGCTCAGGGAATGTGTCTCCAGGTTGAATGCACAGCACACACGGATGGGAAGTCGAAACTCGAGTGGCTTAAAAAATAAATATACGAAAGTTGGGTCATCGAGCTGACTAGGAAAAATTTTGAGAGGTCTGGAAATAATTCTGAGTTCAAGCATGGGACATGAGAACAGAAATCTATTACAATCATCATGTCATCATTCTTTTCGAAAGCCAAAAGAATTCCTCATGAAGGAACATCTTTTTTTCCTGGTTGTGGGATGGAGTAGAGTTGCTGCATCTTGAACAACCCACACTGATCTGAACAGAAACATGAAATGTTCTTATAGATATAAGAAATGAATTGAAAGTGAAAGTAAAAATGAAATTGTATTGGCTGGAAATATTTTTTGGCTGTTGTATGGGAAAAATATTTCCAAAGCTGAAAAAAAAAAAAAAAAGAAAAGAAAACTCTTCCTTTTTTTCTATTAATTTGATGTCTTCACTTTGTTTACTTTGGAATGGAGAAACCCAAAGACCATGACTCATCCTTTCTAAAACATATAATTCCTAGAATGGTCTAATTTTAGAAACAGTGAGAGAACATTCCCACACAAAAGGGGGGTAGGGTTAATTTTTATCATGTCTAGAAAACATGATAAAAATTAACAAAATTTTTTTTTTTTTTACATCTCGTAATTTTTTTCTGAGCTCTGAAAATTTTTTCCCAGTCGGCAACCAAGTGAAAAATTTCCAATCGGCTTTTACTTTCACTTTCAACTCTTTTCTATAAAAGCATTCCACGTTTTCTGTTCAGAACCGTGCGGGCTCTCCATGGTGCAACATGCTTTTTCTCTCTCTACCTCATGTGCAGCTCTATGACAGCTAACACGCTTGAGCTTTAAAAATGTATGAAAGAAGTTATTTTTAATCCATTTCAGCGATTGAGTGGGCTGGGGAAAAAAAGGCTCTTTCCATGACAGCTAACACTCTTGAGGTTTAAAAATGTATGAAAGAATTTATTTTTAATCCATTTCAGTGATTGAGTGGGCTGGGAAACATTTTCTTAGAGCTCAGGGAATGTGTCTCCAGGTTGAATGCACAGCACACACGGATGGGAAGTCGAAACTCGAGTGGCTTAAAAAATAAATATACGAAAGTTGGGTCATCGAGCTGACTAGGAAAAATTTTGAGAGGTCTGGAAATAATTCTGAGTTCAAGCATGGGACATGAGAACAGAAATGTATTACAATCATGATGTCATCATTCTTTTCGAAAGCCAAAAGAATTCCTCATGAAAGAACATCTTTTTTTCCTGGTTGTGGGATGGAGTAGAGTTGCTGCATCTTGAACAACCCACACTGATCTGAACAGAAACATGAAATGTTCTTATAGATATAAGAAATGAATTGAAAGTGAAAGTAAAAATGAAATTGTATTGGCTGGAAGTATTTCTTGGCTGTTGTATGGGAAAAATATTTCCAAAGCTGAAAAAAAAAAAAAAAAGAAAACTCTTCCTTTTTTTCTATTAATTTGATGTCTTCACTTTGTTTACTTTGGAATGGAGAAACCCAAAGACCATGACTCATCCTTTCTAAAACATATAATTCCTAGAATGGTCTAATTTTAGAAACAGTGAGAGAACATTCCCACACAAAAGGGGGGTAGGGTTAATTTTTATCAGGTCTAGAAAACATGATAAAAATTAACAAAATTTTTTTTTTTTTTACATCTCGTAATTTTTTTCTGAGCTCTGAAAATTTTTTCCCAGTCGGCAACCAAGTGAAAAATTTCCAATCGGCTTTTACTTTCACTTTCAACTCTTTTCTATAAAAGCATTCCACGTTTTCTGTTCAGAACCGTGCGGGCTCTCCATGGTGCAACATGCTTTTTCTCTCTCTACCTCATGTGCAGCTCTATGACAGCTAACACGCTTGAGCTTTAAAAATGTATGAAAGAAGTTATTTTTAATCCATTTCAGCGATTGAGTGGGCTGGGGAAAAAAAGGCTCTTTCCATGACAGCTAACACTCTTGAGGTTTAAAAATGTATGAAAGAATTTATTTTTAATCCATTTCAGTGATTGAGTGGGCTGGGAAACATTTTCTTAGAGCTCAGGGAATGTGTCTCCAGGTTGAATGCACAGCACACACGGATGGGAAGTCGAAACTCGAGTGGCTTAAAAAATAAATATACGAAAGTTGGGTCATCGAGCTGACTAGGAAAAATTTTGAGAGGTCTGGAAATAATTCTGAGTTCAAGCATGGGACATGAGAACAGAAATGTATTACAATCATGATGTCATCATTCTTTTCGAAAGCCAAAAGAATTCCTCATGAAAGAACATCTTTTTTTCCTGGTTGTGGGATGGAGTAGAGTTGCTGCATCTTGAACAACCCACACTGATCTGAACAGAAACATGAAATGTTCTTATAGATATAAGAAATGAATTGAAAGTGAAAGTAAAAATGAAATTGTATTGGCTGGAAATATTTCTTGGCTGTTGTATGGGAAAAATATTTCCAAAGCTGAAAAAAAAAAAAAAGAAAACTCTTCCTTTTTTTCTATTAATTTGATGTCTTCACTTTGTTTACTTTGGAATGGAGAAACCCAAAGACCATGACTCATCCTTTCTAAAACATATAATTCCTAGAATGGTCTAATTTTAGAAACAGTGAGAGAACATTCCCACACAAAAGGGGGGTAGGGTTAATTTTTATCAGGTCTAGAAAACATGATAAAAATTAACAAAATTTTTTTTTTTTTTTACATCTCGTAATTTTTTTCTGAGCTCTGAAAATTTTTTCCCAGTCGGCAACCAAGTGAAAAATTTCCAATCGGCTTTTACTTTCACTTTCAACTCTTTTCTATAAAAGCATTCCACGTTTTCTGTTCAGAACCGTGCGGGCTCTCCATGGTGCAACATGCTTTTTCTCTCTCTACCTCATGTGCAGCTCTATGACAGCTAACACGCTTGAGCTTTAAAAATGTATGAAAGAAGTTATTTTTAATCCATTTCAGCGATTGAGTGGGCTGGGGAAAAAAAGGCTCTTTCCATGACAGCTAACACTCTTGAGGTTTAAAAATGTATGAAAGAATTTATTTTTAATCCATTTCAGCGATTGAGTCTGCTGGGAAACATTTTCTTAGAGTTCAGAAAAAAAAAGGCTCTTTCCATGACAGCTAACACTCTTGAGCTTTAAAAATGTATGAAAGAATTTATTTTTAATCCATTTCAGCGATTGAGTGGGCTGGGAAACATTTTCTTAGAGCTCAGGGGAAAAAAGGCTCTTTCCATGACACCTAACACTCTTGAGGTTTAAACATGTATGAAAGAATTTATTTTTAATCCATTTCAGCGATTGAGTGGGCTGGGAAACATTTTCTTAGAGCTCAGGGAATGTGTCTCCAGGTTGAATGCACAGCACACACGGATGGGAAGTCGAAACTCGAGTGGCTTAAAAATAAATATACGAAATTTGGGTTATCGAGGTGACTAGGAAAAATTCTCCGAGTTCTGGAAATAATTCTGAGTTCAAGTATGGGACATGACAACAGAAATGTATTACAGTCATCATGTCATCATTGTTTTCGAAAGCCAAAAGAATTCCTCATGAAAGAACATCTTTTTTTTTCCTGGTTGTGGGATGGAGTAGAGTTGCTGCATCTTGAACAACCCACACTGATCTGAACAGAAACATGAAATGTTCTTATAGATATAAGAAATGAATTGAAAGTGAAAGTAAAAATGAAATTGTATTGGCTGGAAATATTTCTTGGCTGTTGAATGGGAAAAATATTTCCAGAGCTGAAAAAAAAAAAAAAAACTCTTCTTTTTTTTCTATTAATTTGATGTCTTCACTTTGTTTACTTTGGAATGGAGAAACCCAAAGACGATGACTCATCCTTTCTAAAACATATAATTCGTAGAATGAGTCATGGTCTATTTTTAGAAACAGTGAGACAATATTCCCACACAAAAGGGGGGTAGGGTTAATTTTTATCATGTCTAGAAGACATGATAAAAATTAACAAAAAGTGGTTTTTTTTTTTTTTTTTTTTTTTTTTTTTTTTTTTTTTTTTTTACATCTCAGAATTTTTTTTCTGAGCTCTGAAAATTTTTTCCCAGTCGGCAACCAAGTGAAAAATTTCCAATCGGCTTTTACTTTCACTTTCAACTCTTTTCTATAAAAGCATTCCACGTTTTCTGTTCAAAACCGTGCGGGTTCTCCATGGTGCAACATGCTTTTTCTCTCTCTACCTCATCTGCAGCTAGGATGTTTTTCCTTCTTCAAGAAGTGGAATTTTTTGGGAATACCTTACTATTTCACGAGCTAGCTGTTTCTTATATTTCGAGGAGATTTCAATGGAATTGTTTATAGATGTCACCTATTGCAGATGGGGAAAAAGTCTATACTGGATCGCTGGAGACATCTCATCCAGATAGGTCACGTTATATTTTTTCCCACACCTAAATAAATTGGACATGAGCCATCCTTTTGTTTTCTCATCCAACAAAGATAGACACTGCAGACCGTTTTGGGTTTTCACTCTTCGCGAACCGAGACGAGCCGCAGCCACACTTTGCGTTTTCTCTGAGCGCAATAATGGATCACGTGAGCAGCCATTTTGTTTCCCATCTCACCCAGATAGGTCATGTTATATTTTTTTCATGCACCTAGCCAATTTTGGACATGAGCCATCCTTTTGTTTTTTTTTCTATCGAACCAAGATAGACTCTCGAGACAATTTTGTTTCTCAACGGAAAAGTAAATTTTCTGAATGGGTGCCGGTGTTCGAATACTTTTGTGACCGACTGTACCTGTATTTTAATTCTCATAGGGAAGTAGACTGTCACGTGATATGCGAATTAAATGATGATAAAGTCAGCAGCCTTCGTATCGGGCAAAGTCCATAGTAAGATGAAAATGACGATAAAGATGAAACAAAATCTAGATTAAATAGTTGAAAATAATAAAATATATATAAGAACTACAATCTAACATTATGATGTATAGATCTGAGCCGTTTATCCGGCTGTTTGATTAGATAGTCGTACTCCCTTATGTTTTAAATAACTTCGTGAGTGGAGGAATCACATCTTTCGTAGAATTTGACTGTAATCTTCAGTAATTCGGCACATAATGGTAAAATCTTTAGAGAATTATGGATGAAAGAGTTCCCAACGAACCGCGGAAAGTTCGATAGGAATCTGAGAGTTTTACTCTGAAAACTTTGAGGCCTTGCTCTGTTTGAACGTGCAGTAGCTGCAAGGGGCGTAGCTAGAGGGGGGCATCTGTCCCCGGGTGCAGAACCCAAGGGGCGCCAAACTGATGTTACGACATTTTAGAATTAAATGTTTTCGATCCTTGGCAAGCAGTAGGGGGCGCAAAATCTTCAGTTGTCCCTGGGCGCAAATTCCTCGCTACGACTCTGGTAGCTGGCCACGCCGGAGCGGCATATAGAATTATGGGTCGGATTGCCTGTAGATAGAGTGTTCTTTTAGCGTTGATATTTAACTTCGAATATTTGCACATCAGAGGGTATATGCTTATTAAGGCACGTTGTGCTTTGTTTCTGATATAATTAACATGAAATTTGAAAGTTAACTTCTGGTCGAGATAAACACCTAGATATTTTACTTAGTGGCCACGTGACACGATTTGTTCGCCCATCGTAATTTCTTCTAAGTCTTGAGAGATACAGTCAAAAGTCGTTAATCCGGACTCGTCGGGACATCGGAGATTCCGGATTATCGATTTTTCCGGATTATAGATTATCAGTTTAAATCTCGTTAGATGGCATGCAGAAATTATAAAATTAAAAATATGAAACCGTAATTTATGAAATAAAGAACAATTATGATCTAAAGGGTATTAAAATTTACCAAAAGAAAAAGCTTAATATTTATTTGTTTACTTTATTAAACATTTCTTTCAATGTAAGTGGTTTAAGTTGCTTCGTTTTATGTGATAATACTTTCTCTTTAATTCTATAAATAAACATAATTTCTTGTTAAGTTACAAAGTTCCGCTGTTCAAGTCCTATAATTTCTGTGTCGAGAATACCGACTAATTTGTCAATCGAAATTTTTTCGTTTTCAATAACCTCTGTGTCACTTTCTTCACTATCGGAATCGAATTATAATGACGAGGAATTTGATTTAAATCATATCAAAGACGGAGTACATCGAGATGAAATACTACATTTAGTAAGGAATTATAAGCCAAATAAAAGAAACATCTGCCCTGAAGATAAGGATAGTGCTGACAGATCAAATTCCAATTCATTGGCGCCGCGGCGTTTCCCCCCCCCCCCCGCCGCAGAGCAGCGTGAAATTGATAAACAGATTTCGGAATAGTTAGAGAAACAAAGGATATGCCTTTATCCATTTTTTGCGGCAATTTCACTTTTTGTTTGATGGACATCGAAACATACTTTCGCTTTGTAGATCCTTTGGGAGCTCCAGCATCGGAAATTCTATTTGACATAATCTAAAGTTCAAGCTTACTTTTATAAAATTGCTCTAACAGTCTGCAAAAAATAATAAGCCGGATCCAATTCGAAGATTAAGGAACAACGCAATCTGCAACATTAACTGAAAGAGATAATTAGATAATTTTAGCTTATACCGTCCGTTATACATTAAACGCGCAAGCGTAAACGTATTATGCGCAGCCGTATAGGTCTTACACGCATTCGTGAACGCCTATGCGCATGCGCAGAAAGTTTGTAGCTCAGATGTCTGGATTATAGATCATTTCGGATTATGGATGTCCGAATTAACGACTTTTGACTGTATTTCCTTTTTTAAAGTAAATATCTTTTGATTTTTCGAGGTTAATTTTAACTTTCCTTCCTTTAAACCATGGTGAAATGTAATTAATGGCATTCTGTAGTTTATTTCTTGCATGATATGGATTAAGTGAGTGACATAAAAGTGCCGTGTCATCGGCATAGCATGCAGTGAGACTATTTTCAATATTAGGAAGATCATTAGTATATAAATTATAGAGAAGCGGGGAAATTACCGACCTCTGTGGTAAACAAGAGTGAATTTTTCTTGTCGTGGAATAGTTATCTTGAATCTTAACTTGAAAAGTTCTGTTCTTTAAAAATTAGATGGATGATGACAGGTGGGGAATTATAGTTCATCAGCTTGATGATAAGACCGTGATGCCAAACTTTATCGAAGGCTTTCTGTATTTCCTTTTTCCTCCTTTCTCTAGGTCCATAAAAATAGCAGCAAGTTCTTCCTTTTTATTAAAATTTTCACCTATGAATTCTACGATTCGGGCGATCTGCTGAGTCGTTGAGAATCCCTGGCGAAATCCGAAATGATGGTCTTTGATGATGTTATTTTCATTAATAAAAGTGGTGAGTCGAGACTCGATAAGCCTTTCGAAAAGTTTGGCAATCGCAGGTAGAAGACTGATCGGTCTAAAGTTACTTGTGAGATTTCCAGCTTTGCCAGGCTTTTTAATGATAGTTAGAATGGCGTGTTTCCAACTTTTTGGGAATGTATTAAGTCTTAAGTATGCATTAAAATATTTGTAATAAGGACGATGCCTTTCCTTGGGAGGTATTGCAGAGCCTTATTAGTGATATTGTCATATCCAGATGCTTTCTTTGGATTAAGTTTCTTTATAATTTTCTGTATTTCTTTGGGAAAGGTCGGGTTGTTTTGATTTTCAGAATCTTTGCAGAGGAACTCGGTCACGTGATTGATAATATTGATATCATTCTGGTGTGGGAAATTTTTTATATTAAACTGTTGTTCATAGTTATTAGCGAAGAGCTTAACAACTTTCTTATGATCGTAAATTTTGGTATTATTATCATCTAGAATGGGTCCAATATTGCAGGGAGTGCTTTGGAGAGCTTTAGCAACTTTCCACACAGAGTGGTCGGTGTGCAAAAGACTTTCAATGAAGTTATCCCAGCAATTGTTTCTGTACTCTTGGATAAATTTTCTGAGGTTTCGATTGACAGCATTAAATCTTCTTTTGTCTTGGGTGGAGTGGAACCGTTGATAAATTTTTCTTAGTCTATTTTTCTCTGTAATTTTCTGTCTAATATTGTGTGGGAGCGTATAATTAGTTTGTTTTGAAATAAATTTGGAATGGTTAATATCTTCGTTGATTTTATTGCTAAGATAGACTGTGGCATCATGAATTTCGCTGTTATTAGTCATTTTAGTGGTAGCAGATATGTTTTCTTCAAGGTGATAAGCATAGTTTTCCCAATTAATGCGACACTTTATAGGCGGAAGACCATGCTTTAAGCCATATAAAGTGAAGCGTATTGGTAGGTGATCTGAAGGAAGTTCATTATCCACTTGGAGAAAAGGTATTTGAGGAACATTGAAGGTAATTAATACATCAGAGAAAAGGTATTTGAGGAACATTGAAGGTAATTAATACATCAGAGAAAAGGTATTTGAGAAACATTGAAGGTAATTAATACATCAGAGAAAAGGTATTTGAGGAACATTGAAGGTAATTAAGATGTCTAATACATCAGAAGTATTTGAGATTTGATGAGGATGCGTAGGTTCATTTGGACCATAAATGTTGATATCAGGGTTGTTGATGATGTAATTATTAAGAATAATTCCGTCTGGATTCTTTCGCCCGGAACCACTTTTACTCTAATATCAGTAATGTGGCGTATATGATTAATTAATTTTCCAGCTTCAGTGCGTGGAATTTCAACATAAAAACGGGTAGGTTAACAGCTATGCCATCGCGTATGCGCTGTATTTGTTTGCATTTTAGTACAGGAATGTTTTGAAATTTAAGATCTTCTTCAATTTCTTTTATGTGTGTGCCATTTGATAACACTTTTATTATGCTTCTAACCACTTTGTCAGAGTTCAGTAAAAATGTGTGATAGAGAATCTTTCGAGAATCAAGCCTATTCTGAACTTTGCGGTAGTCGTCGGCAGAAAACAGCTTTATCCTGAAGTTTTCGCCTTCTATTTTTCCTTCAATTTTTTCGATGCCTAAATCTTCTTTTATTTCTTTACGTAATTCTTTCCAATTTATTTTAGGGTCTGTGATAATAAGTGGTGGAATTTTGCCAGCGTATTTACGTGGTTGTTTAAATCCTGTGGTACAGTACTCGTGGTCGTTAATTGCAGTAGTCGTGATGTAACTCGCAGAAGTATCAATTTCAGTGTCTTGTTCCATATTATCTAAGTTTTCTTCGTTAAGAAGAGAGGCAAATTTTGATTGAGTTTTAAAGGGGAGTAAATCCTCTTCAACCGAGGAGTTACTGTTATTGCGTGTGCGTTTTCTGGGAACCTGTTTCCATTCATCTTTGGTTTTAGTGTTTTGTGAAATGTCTATTTTTTCGACTTGTTTTACAAGGCTTTCGGGAGTGTTATAAGTATCATTAAGAGTTTTATGATACTGTTGCCTCAGATTGTTTAGCACATCTAGTTGCTCACTATTCGGTTTGCCGTCGACGAAATTCGCTGAAGAATTTGCAATTTCTTTTTCCAGGGTGAGAAGTAAGTCCAGATTCTTAAGGTGTGTATCCTTTACCGTTTCCATATCGTCTTCGTAAAAAAGCAATAATAGCGCGGGAGACGGACTCTCAACTTAGAATCAGGATGACCAAAAAGAACAAATTACAGCTCGGAAATGATGTTTCACTTACTAAGCGTAATTAGGCTTAGCATCGCGCAGCACAAAAACGTTAATTATTTTACCAGTTTCGCTCAAAATCAAAAATACTAAGTCACACTAAATAAAGTAACACTTAAATTATATTAAGCACACAAAGTCACAATTCAAGTGAACTCAGAAATACAAAATGAAAGCATAAACTGAAGGGCTCACCAACTTCCAAGTAACATCCAAGTCTCGCACGATCTTTATGCGCTTTTACGTCCGTAACGTGAACGAAGAGCCAATAGCCGACCAAGTTCTTATCACGTGTCATAATCGGAAAATTTTCTTGCTTACCCGTAGACAAATTTATTCCAAAACCGACTAATTATACGCTCCCACACAATATTAGACAGAAAATTATAGAGAAAAATAGACTAAGAAAAATTTATCAACGTTCCCACTCCACCCAAGAAAAAAGATGATTTAATGCTGTCAATTGAAATCTCAGAAAATTTATACAAGACTACAGAAACAATTGCTGGGATAACTTCATTGAAAGTCTTACGCACACCGACCACTCTGTGTGGAAAGTTGCTAAAGCTCTCCCTCCAACTCCTCAACGGTGTTACCGAAAGACCCGTAACGGGAATCGTTCTCCCTTTTTTACCTGCTCACAAATAATCACGAAAGGAGTGGGCTTCCAACGTCAAATGCACCGAACTTCACTAACAGAGTTCCATGAAAGATTATGGTGAGTTTCTGAGTAAACCTTTCGAATTCTATTTCTGCGTGTTATATCTCAAAGACCAACAGGATGAAGTAAATCTTCAACCAACCCGATTGGTTTGTATGATGGCTGCCCACAACGTTTCATTCTAATCTTCAACGATGCGGTTTGAAAAGGACATGACGATTTGAGTAAGGTTGAAGGAGGGACCTCAAATGGACAACAGGTAAGACATATCTTCTTTCAGAAGTTTAGAAAAATATTTTATTAGAAAATGATCTACTTTGGCTCTTTCTATTTTGTAGATGTTTTTATTGATTCTTTAACAGCTCTGTAAAGTTCCTTCTCGAGTCGTCTCATCGACCGGGAAAATGTTTCTGAGATTCTTTAAAATAATATCTAAAGGAGTTAGGTGAATAAAACGGTTTAATCCATTTCTGGAAAAAAATTCTGATCTCTTAAAAGAAAATTCTGAAACACAAATGAAGAAGACGTGTCTTCTTTTAGAAGGGTGGTCATTTTGAAATTTTGCTGGAAAGCTTATCTTAATAATGTTAGAAAAATCTCTGATTCGCGTGGCATGTCTCTGATACCTTCTAAATCTCAAGAATGTTGTCTGTAATGGAAACGGAAATTTATATCACGGTCTATCTCCCACACGTCAACGGTATGGTTTGAGGGGAAAATTTAAAACCCGGTAAGAAAAGTCTCTTTGACTTCACTTCTAAAGAGGATGTGTGATAGACGGACAAAAGAAATACAAAAGAAATTGGAAGCTATCTTTAAACATAGTGGTATCTCCTTTTAAATGTTGAAGGATTTTCTCGAACTGTGTTGAGATCCTTATAAATCCAAACCATTGGCGGGAAATTCCGATATAAACGGATAGGTGATAAAATTTGGCTAGATAATAGATGCAGGAGATTCTGATAAACGGATGCCGATAAAATCATTGGCTAGAACACACGAGTTCGGGAGATTTCGCTAAACGGATGCCCATGAAATTTCAGAAATCCAAACCCATTGGCTAGAACACGTGTTGCAGTATATGTGCGAGAGATTTCGCTAAACGGATACTGAGGAAAACTTTTGACCAGAACCGATGCGGAAGATTCTGACAAACGGATGCTGATGAAATCCGAACTATGGGCCCTACCTTTTCAAATGGAAACATTTTCCTATAAACTGAGGGAGTATTTCTATTCTGTGAAACGCAGAAGAATGGAAAGAAACCTATCTTCACAAAAGCTCTTTCTAGAATGGTGGAGTTTGTATCCAGGTGAGTCCAGACCACGGACTTATCTAAAGCGAAACTCGAATGACTTAAATAGAAAAGCGACAGTCCATTCTTAAAAAATGGAGATGTCTTGTCGATAGAGTGGGTTGGAAAAAAATTCTGAGAGCTGAGAAAAAATATCTCTGTCTATCTGTTTAGAGAAAAGAGAAAAAACAAAAGAGTCGCACAAGTCTATTTCTTTAATTGAGGCGTAAAAACAAAACCTCTTTCATTCTTTCTGCAATGCTTAATTCATACTTCCGACACATAAAAGTCATATTTAAGAGGGGTCTTATCTAAAATGTATAGTGAAACACAGAACCATGTCTAGAATAACAAGAACACTATGAACGGAAATTTGTTTTAATGGTCCTTTACATTTTACAATACTTTACTCGGAAATGTTTAAAAGAATACTTTGAGTAAATATTTGAATAGGACTTACCTTTCATGAAAACCATTTTCTACCCAGACGAAAGCAGGAATACATTTCGAAAAATATTCTCATCCTAAAACTCTCTGCCCGTTCTAGTTGTAGGGTATATATTTATTTTAACTAACATTTATTTTAAGTTTAAACTATCTTTCCTGTCAAGCCTTACTTTCCCCTGGAACTGCCAATGCCAGAGTATGTAAATTTTAGTAGAACGCGCAAGGATTCAAATTATTAGCGGAAGTATTCTGAGTTAAATAGAAAGGAAACGAGTTCGAGGTGTGCTGTTCTTACTTCACGAGCGCGGAGGTAGTTAGCCAGAAATTGAAGAACCCCGCGTTTCGGCCTGTGTGCTTGCCTGGAAGAATTGTTAATCGTTCAAGTGATCTTCAAGTTTGCTGAATTAGCAGCGGTATTGTAAAACGCGGTGAGGTTAGTTACTTTTAGAGAGCCTCGTATTTAGAGTCTTGTCATTAGTTTCTTTTCAGGTTATTATTTTTATTTTACCGCCGAGTTGGCGTAGTTTGTGAGCGTCAAGAGCATGCACTTGTAATTTATTACATTGAATAAAAAGGGACTTAAACCCTTAGCAAGACTCTGTCATTTATCCAGTTTCAACAGTCACCTCTTGGTTGCGTGCAAGTTGGAGACGCGCAACGCTACATTGGCGCCCGAGCACTTATCGAACTGAAATGGCCGAAAATTGGATGGAAACCGCTGGACAACACCAAGAAATGACAAGCCAATTGGAAGGATTTGGATACCTGGTCCAGACTTCGAGAGCGTCAATCAAGCCAAACGTCAATTTCGACGGAAAAAATTCGGTGGCGATATTTTTAGAAGGCCTAGAAAATCACTTTCAGCTCTACCATGTGCCTGAAAGACAAAAAGTTGCCATCGCCACATCCGCACTAAGAGGACGCTATGGTGGAAAATATAGGCAAATTTTTATTAGGGGAATTTGGAAGCCAGACATATACATTTGAAAATTTCAAAAAATCGTTAGTAAAGGCCTTCCCCATAGTGAAAGATCGAGCAAGGCTGGAAGCCGAACTATATAGTTTCTATCAACGGGATATAGCAGAATTGACGGACTTTATTCTACGAAAAATTAAGCTGACGGATATGCTGTATGGGAAGAAACCCGATGCGGAGATTATTGAAATAATCTTACCAAGATTGTTACCCGCTGTTCAAGACAACTTCGAACTTAGAAACCCAAGCACATTGCAGGAGCTCTTCGAATTGGCGGTGAAGTTTCAAAATCGCAGAATAGCGGAAAAAGCTAGAGGGGCAACGTATTCTCAAAGTACCCAAAGGAAATCTTCAAATGAGGAAACCCGAAATGGAAATCGCTCTTATGGGGGAAAGAGCTATCAAGCTAACTCATCGAAACTCGAAGGTCAAGGCCCAAAAAGAAAATTCGAAAATAAACATCCGCGTACCCAGAAGGCACAAATTGAAAGGAAGGCTTTAAACGAGTAGAGGGGCCTGTGAAAGGGAGGGTCCAAACCCCGGAAGTTTTAAAAAAACCCTCAAAAAGACATTTAAATACGGTCATCGTAAAAAACTCACATCTACCAATTATACAAGTCCTGGTTGGCGATGTAGAAGCCCTCATCGATACAGGAGCAGAAGGAAGTTTTATGAGCGAAAATTTCTTCAAAAAGAATTTTTATAGGGTACGATTATTTAAAACCAAAAATACGGAAATTATAGCGGCGCAACGAAAAACATGTCACTGCATCGGGAAATTATCATTAAACATACAGGTAAAAGAGGAAAGCCTCAAAGTATTAATTTTTGTAGTGAAGAATCAGCAAAATCCTCTTATTTTAGGTATGGAGTTTTTAAGGGCCGCGAGGGCCAAATTGAATTTTCAAGACAGTTCCGTGGTGCTGGAGATGGACCAGAGGGTGGTGGAACCTGTGGAGAAACCGCAAGTGGACCTTAGCCATCTGAATGACCATGAAAGGCAAGCCATCCAGCAAGTGGTGAGTAATTTTTCTAACTTGTTTTCAGAAAAGCCGGGAAATTGTAAATAGTTACGCATAAGATACAATTAACTGCCTAAAAACCTTGTAGGACTAAACCTTACCGCTATGACAAACAAAAAGACGTAATCATCGAAGAACATATTCAGGAGATGTTAAAGAATAAAATAATAACGCCCATAAATAGTGAGTACGCGAGTCCAGTCGTACTATGTAGGAAAAAGAACGAGTTTCCTCCTTCGGATAAAAGGACTTGGAGGTTTGCTATTGATTACAGAAAACTAAATAGTATTACTAAATTCCCATTTTACCCTTTACCGGTTATAGAGGAAATTATTAGACAGATCAAATCGACAAGATACATGTCTACTTTGGACTAAGTCTGGCTACTATCAAATAGCTATGAGACCCGAAGACATACATAAAACCCCGTTTATAACAAAATCGGGCACTTATGCATTTTTACGCATGCCCTTTGGGTTGTGTGGGGCCCCATCAACATTCCAGAGAGCTATGGACATTGTTCTAAAGCCTGTCCTAGGAAAATCAACTTTAATTTATCTAGATGATATAATTATAACGAGTAGTACAGTCGGTCACAAAAGTATTCGAACACCGGTACCCTATCAGAAAATGACAAGATGGCGTTTTTTTTCTCTTTCTCTCTATGTGTCGTGTTATTCCATCCTAGGTTTTCTTCTCCCCCCATCTTGGAAAAAACTGGAAAAAATTGGTCACGATCTCTTTTTGAATGGGGAGATGTCATTTTGAGAAAAAGCTGACGACCCTATCTTGGAGAAAGAACATGACCGCTCTACACACCCTTTCTCTCTCTCTCTCTCTCTCTTTGAATTGGGAAGCCATTTTGGGAAAATGCAGACGACCCTATCTTGGAGAATGGAAATGAACGCCTCTCCCTCTCTCTTTGAAATGGGAAGCCATTTTGGGACCCTCTATACTTGGGGAGGGAGAAAACTGAAGTCTGCATTTCGCTGTCTCTGAATACGGAAAGCCATTTTGGGAAAAGCGGACCCTCTTCTTCTGATCTTGGAGAACTGGAAATGAACGCTCTACATGATCTCTCTTTGAATTCAGAAGGTATTTTGGGACCTTCTAATGTTGGAAAACTGAAATGCACGCTCTACGCTTTTTCTCTCTCTCTCTCTCTCTTTGAGATGAGTAGCCATTTTGGAGGATTCTCCACCACCATCCTAACCTTGGAAAACTGAAATGAACGCTCTACACCTTCTCTCTCTCTTTCTCTGAAATGGGTAGTCATTTGAAAACTCCCTAACTTTGGAAAAAAACAGAAATGAACGCTCTACACCATCTCTCTTTGAAAATGGGGGGTGTCATTTTGAGACCTCCCTCCCCTAAACTTGAAAAAAAACTGAAATGAACGCTCTACACTTTCTCTCTTTGGTCATGGGTAGCCCTTTGGGGGCCCTCTCCTCTTGGTTGAAAAAAAAGAACTGAAGTGAAGGCTCTACACAATCTCTCTTGGAATGGGATCCATATTTCGGAAACGTGGATCACCTCATGCTGGAAAACTGAAGTGAACCACCAAGATTGGACTCTATATAATATTTTTTTTAATTGACATCATGACCCTCCTCCAATTTGTTATTAAAAAAGTTTTTTTGTTTTTGTTTTTATCCCATTTCCGATGTGATTTCAGAAATGCAATTCCATAACAGTTCAATTTCATTCGAGGTTAAATGATCTAAACAGTCTTTGACCCACCCATCCGTATGATTATTTTCTTCTCCTTCCTGTTGCATCAAATTTTGTAAGTCCATATAATCATTCCATACGGGAAGGGCTGGATCCTCGCAAGGCTGTCTTGAAACACTTGGAGTCTCTTTGGGATGAGTGGAGGGATCTAGGATGTCTGGACCCGGCTGCGATTCTACCTCTACGATTTCTGGACCCGTTGGAACTTGTGAACCCGGCTGTGATTCTGCCTCCATGATTTCTGGACCCGTTGGAACTTGTGTACCCGGCTGACATTCTACCTCTACGATGTCGGGACTTTTTGAAGCTTGTGGACTCGTCTGACATTCTACCTCTACGATGTCGGGACAGGTTGGAGGAGAAGAAGAAGAAGAAGAGGATACTGGAAGAGGTTCTGTCTGTGAGGAGTCCGAAAGAGGCTGCCTGTTTGAACAAGTCGGGGAAGAAGAAGAAGAAGCTTCTGGATTCTGAAGCGGATCTTGCACGCCAGGTAGGTTCCGGTAAGTCGACCGTTTTTTAAGAGGTAATTTTTTTTCTTCCTCCTCATCTTCAATCGTGATGACTTCAATTTCATTCCGTTGCCGGGTCGATTTTGTTTCGGGCCATGACGGTTTGGTCCAGCTCCTCTTATCATCTAAGGAAGGGATGGGAAAAGGTGGCGGAGGGTTCTCTTCTTCTTCTTGAAACATCATCGGCGACTGGAAAGAAATCTCCTTTTTCAATTGTTTCCAAAGCGAGTACGAGCACCGATCGACGAGAAAGAGACTCTTCTGGGTCGTGACGATGAGATATTGCGTTTTCGGGGGAACGACATAATTTTGAAAAGGTCTTAGAATATATTTCTTATATTTCATCCTGTCGCTGACTTTAAAACTTCTTTCCTTCAGATTGGGGGACGATGATTCGTAATAGGCGAGAGGAGCGGCTGTGGTCTGAACAATATGAACTTCGTCCTCAGCCGTCGTTCTCACTCCAAACGTAAAATATCGTTTCGTGAGAAAAATATTCTTCCACCGAAAACTCGTGCGCGGATCCGTATATCGCCGGTCTGTTTGAATGGGCCGTCTCAAAGCTCGATCCATCCGATTCCAAGAGAAGGGAGATTCCTCTTTCGTTTGTTGCGATTCGAATAAATTTCTGTATATATTCTGAACGAGCAGGTTGGAGGATTCGACATCTTGGTTGAAAGAAACGATCGCTTGATGAGGTGGTAAATGCGGAATAAATGTCGCACAATGACTTGCCAAAAAGATTTTCAAGTTGGAGATTTGCTTTAGTGTCTTCAAATCCTCCCCGTTCGAAATAGGTTGAGTTGGAAAAACGTCTAACAGCGACATGGCTCCCAATGGAAAAGAAATGATCTCGCCCAGTACTCTCGCCTTTATATATATATATAGACACACACAGACACACGTAGAGGCTCTATGACGTCCGTTTTATTTGTTTTTTTTTGTTTCTCTCTCTCTCTTCTTTCCAAGAAATCTTATCTCCATGACCTCTTTTTCTTTTCTTAAAAGATGAATGTGTGTGGGAATGAGGAAGTGAAAATAATAATTTAATAAACAAAAATTATCCAACCATGACCTTTTTTTTGAAAGTCACCCTTTCCAATCCAAGGAAGTCCAGAGATAGAGGAAGCAGGGAGAGAGGAGGAGGGAAGAGAAGGTCACACTCTCTTTCTCTCTATAAATAAAAGGGGAGAGCCCCAAAGTCGTATTTTTGTCCAAGTGGATCATGAGGAGGCATCCCCAGCTCACTACGTGTATTCCTTTCAAATATAAATATGTTGATCTTTCCTTTTATGTCATCCAAGGAGTCGTTTACCTGAAAGCCTCCGATTTTTCAAAATGTGCGGGTTATCATACCGTGGGGAGTTGTCAAAAGATGCGGGACGAATTTTTATCCGACGAAAACGTGTTAATGGCTCGTGACATTCCACCTTTGGATGCACAAATTTTGTTAATGAAACGAGCCAAATATTTTTACACGTCCCACTTTCTAACCGTCTCGCAAATGAATAGGATTATGGATCGTCTTGAGAAGACGAAAGGGATTCTCGTTCATTTTAGTGAATGGTTGCACAAATGTCTGCACGAACCTCTCTCGATCGAGAAGACTGGGAAGAATACCTATTATATTCTTCTCGAGGACTCTCCTCCTTCGTCTCATCTTAGAGAGGCAACGACTTTTGAAAAAATCCTCGAGCAAGAAAAAATAGAATGGTGGAACAACTACCCCATCCCTCTCCCCGGGCATCAAGAGGAGCCTGTTCAGAAGAAAAAGAAAAAACCTTTCCAAAAGCCTATCCTCATCCTCCTCGATAATGATGGGGATGAGGAGAAGCCTGTTCAGATTCCTCTCCGTTTGTCAAAACCCGTCGAGGATGAAAAACCTCTCCTTTTCTCAAGACCCCTTGAGGAAGAGAGACCCTCGAGAAGGAGAGATCTCTCCCATTGTCAAACCTCCTCGAAAATGAAAAACCTCTCCCTTTCTCAAGACCCCTCGAGAAGGAGGGACCTCTTCCTTTATCAAACCCCCTCGAAGATGAAAAACCTCTCCATTTATCAAGACCCTCGAAAATGAGGGACCTCTCGATTTGTCAAAACCCCTCGAGGATAAGGGAACCAAAACTTCTCTCTCTTTCGAAGAGGAGGGACCTCTCAATTTGTCAAGACCCCTCGAGAATAAGGGAATCGAAAATCCTCTCCCTTTCTCAAGACTTCTAGAGGAGGAGGAGGAGGAGAGACCGCTCCATGTCTCAAGACAGGACCCCACTCTATCTCTTGAGGATCCGAGGGAAACGATTCCTATTGAAAAACCATCTATCGACGATCCCCAGAAAAGGTCTTCGGAGGAGATTAGACTTCCATGTAGAAAACGAATCTCCCACAATCATCATCATCATAATAATAATAATATACCCCCTTCTCAAAAACAGAATCCTACAACATTTGCAGATAAATGCATTCAAACCAATCCCTTTATAGTAACCCTTTTAATTGGAGAACCCGTGCATTAGCCTCGAAAAAAAATGAGATTCTAGACTGTTTCTATGACCAGAATGTTAAGCCAATAGATAGGTCTAGCTCATAATTTTTCTTTTTAAAAGAAAATAAATAAATAATCCAAAGACTATTCGTAAATATAAATGGTAAAGTCTCGAGTCGGCTGGAAAAAATTTTCAGAGCTGAGAAAAATTCTCTAACTCAAAAAAAAAAAAAAAAAAAAAAAAAAAAAAAAAAAAAAAAAAAACTTTTTGTTAAATTTTATCATGTCTTAGACATGATAAAAATTAACGACCCCCTTCCCTTTTCGTCTGGGAATGTTGTCTCACTCTTTTGAAAAACAAATCGTGATTCATTCATGGAATGATTGCCATTAGAGAAAGGATGAGTCATGGTCTATTTTTAGAAAGGGTGAAACATCCTTCCCAGACAAAAAGGGAGGGTCATTAATTTTTATCATGTCTAAGACATGATATTTTTTTTTTTTTTCATTAGAGGATTTTTATCTCAGCTCTGAGAAATTTTTTTCTCCCAGCCGATTCGAGACTTTACCATTTTTTTTTTTAAGAATGATTTTTCCCTGATCTATTATTTCAAAATTCCAAGTTTCGCTTCAGAACCATCTGTGCTGTTGAAGAATTTAATGAGTTCTGTCAAGATTGAATTGTGCAGGATCGACCTTGCGAATTTCTTCTCTGTGTCTTTAAATAATAATGATACCGAACCGCTTTTTGTAGAGCGCAATGGAAAAAAGCTTTTGTATGTTTAGGACAATTCATGTGTTCGATCCCATTGTATTTGAGAATCTCTTGCGTCGATCCCGAAATGCAATAAATGAATCTTTGCAACCATTTCTCTAAAAACCGCCGTTTCATTTCTCCTCGCACACAAATCATGGAAAAGGGATCCGTCAACATCGTTAACACCCATGGAAAATAACTGTACGGAATTTCTCCTTCGTACCACGACAAGCCATGATAATAATCACTCGCCCACACAGCGGTTCGTTTTTTCTTTCTCGGTGAGCATTTGCCATGGAAGCGGGGGTTTAAAAACAAATACCCCTCGAGAAGTACCGTCCAATGTGACGTAAGCCAATTCTTTCACAATAAAGGCTTCTTGAGAATCGTAGAAACCTTCAAAGTCGAGCACGAGTTCCATGTTTTTTATTTCTTTTTCTTTCCAAGGTGACCTTTATTATTATTATGATGGATGTGTATTGAGATACGCACGATATTATTCAAAAACAAATATATATACGAATGTGACCTTTCCCAGAATTCATACGACCTGTCACGTGCAACCTTCTCTCTCTCTATAAAAGAGGAGACGGCGAGAGAACTCTATCCATTTTTTCCTTCAGGACACACAGCGAGAGAGAGAGAGAGAGAATTTTGTTTTCTTTTTTCCTCAATTGAAGAAGATGGACATTTTGAGTGCCAAACCTCTCAAAGATTCCTACATTGTTCTGGACATGGAATACTTTCACTGTTATGATCCAAAGACGGGAGATATATGTTTCATCTTGAAAGAACTGGGCTACATCACTTGCGATTTAACCTTATGCGGATCCATGATTTTTCTCCCTCCTGTCCATTACGATGACTTATCGTCCCGCAATCAAGCTGTGGTCAACCAGACTACAAATAACCGACACGGCCTGCAATGGACCGAGGGTCGTCTTTCCTACGAGCATCTTCCTACGATCCTGAAAATGCTGACAGAAAATGTGGAGGCGATCTACGTCAATGGATACGATAAAGCCGAATTTTTCAGCAAGCTCTGCCAGCGATCCGTTTACGAGTTTTACATCCCAGGGAAAACAGAGTGGCGGAACAAGTCGAAATGCACGCAACACCAATATTTCCAAAAGAGGATTCATTGTGCCAAGGTGAGAAATTTTCGATACCATTTGATGGAGGGTAGTTACGTTTTCCGGAAATTACATTGTTACCCCTCCGAGAGCAAAGCTGTCGAAGACGAAGAGCAGGCGGAAGAATCTCCCCATGAGAACTCGTGCGACGATGAGGAGGAGGAGGAGGAGGATGAACTTTCTAATAATAATAAATGTCTAAGTTGGGATGCTTTAGAGACCCAAGAATATTGGTCTCAACCGTTATCTCACCTAGACCTGAAAGAGGATCCTCAAGTGTACTCTTTGTGGTCCTCTTCTAAAATTTGGTCTTGGAGAGAACCCTTGAATGTTCATGAATGAAATGGTATGTAAATCCGTAGAGAAAAAAATTAAAAAAAAATGTTCCTTTTTATGTAATATGTTGATTTCTTTCCAATCCCATTTCTTTTCCATGACTCCAACCCAATCGACGAGAAGAAGAAGAATTTTCCAAGTTACACAAGACGAATCTTCCAAGTTACACAAGACGTAGAATGATTTCACAAGGATTTATAAATCACACGCTCCCACATGATATATGTATAGAGAGAAAAAAACCCTCTGTTCTCTAGCCAATACGTCAAGACTTCCCTAAACTAAGAGAGATCATGAGTACCGAGGAAACCTTAGCAGAGCAAGTGGAAAGACTTTCAAAGAGATTAGAAGAGTTAAGACGGGTTAGATTTACAGTTCCTCCGACTAAAGAGGAAACTATCATCGATTTCAACAAACCGCTGTACTTTCATCCCCTACCCCAAAGAATGAGACGAGTGGACTCGCCGTTGAACAGTTCCAATGAGAAACAAAATGTCACTTATTTGAATAGCCAATTTCAACACATGAATATTTCATAAGTATTTTTTTCTTTTTTTCCCTAAAGCGTAGGGAGATCGGATCAGTAGTTTTTCCCTTTTCATCGTCGAAAAAGATTGGGAGGAAAAATCTTTCTCAACTCTCTCAGAAAAATTTTTCAACCTTAAAAAAAAAAAAAAAAAAAAAAAAAAAAAACTTTTTGTTAATTTTTATCATGTCTTGGACATGATAAAAATTAACTCTACCCCCCTTTTGTCTGGGAATGCTGTCTCACACTTTCTAAAAATAGACCATCACTCCTCCTTTCCTAAAGAATAGAATTCCAAGAATGGGATCTGGTCTATTTTTAGAAACGGTGAGACCCTATTCCCAGACAAAAGGCGGGTAGAGTTAATTTTTATCATGTCTAAAGTTCAGGGTCCATCCATCTTCTTATGTGAAACGGTGACCCTGACGAGATCGAGATAAACAAGTCCTGTGAGTTGTTTTGTAATCTTGACGCGATCCAAGAAAGACATTTTATTTTTTTTTGAAATAGGCGGGGGGTGGGGAGAGAAAATGTTCTCACGACCCTCAGATATCTTTTCATAAATATATTTTTTATCAGTTTCTTTCATCCCGATCCTTTTAAGAGGTTGGAATGACCCTGACATTTAGATGGGGTCGCGATCCGGACAGATGTCGCGCAAGTATAAAAGTGTGTGTCCTCCGCGAGATTTCTTCAGAGAACAGAAGAAAACGTGAACTGAGCTGGTAAGTCCCTTTGGTCCTATGAATATGGTTATCTATAAAATCGATTTGATTCTTAGTTTTTTTTTAATAATCATAATAATCATAACTTCATTTAAAAAGACCTTTGAAACTTTGAAACTTCTTAACCCTTTGAAAAGAAAATGTCTCTTTCAAGACGACGACTCTAAAACGTTTTATTGTTTTTTTTTTCCTTTCTAGATCTTCCCTGTTATACATATACCTTTTCGATTCTTTTTTTGCTCCTGTATTCATCACCGTATTCATCGCCATGGCGTGTTCAGAAAACTTTATCGTGCTCGATCTAGAGGGTTTCCAGTCCTACAACCACAAGAAGGGTGAATTTACCTACGTTTTAAAAGAATTGGGCTATGCGACAAAAGATTTTTTTGACCGTGGGATCGTTGACGTTTGCTCCTCCTCAACCCTTCCACCAACTGAGTGACAAAAACCAAAAGACGAATGCCTGGCTGACGAGAAACCGGCACGGACTTCGTTGGAACGAGGGTCATATTCCCTACAACCATTTAGGACGCATTCTCCAATCGCTCACTCACAGCTTCTCCACGATTTATGTGGTGGGATGCCAAAAAGCTAAATTCTTTGCTAAAGCCTTGGATTATCAAAAACCCGTGACGGAAATTTATGTGCCAGATGGAATCATTTGGAAATATCGGGAAAAATGTGCCCGACATCATCAAAGGAGGAAATATTTCCATTGTGCCGAAAACAAAGTGCGCAACTATCGATGGCATATTACGGAAGGAGATTTTCATATCAATCACGTCTATCCAGACGGAACGGAGAAAGAGGAGAGGATCCAGGAGGAAACAGACAATCCTCTGCAAGCTTTTGATAAGGCCTACGATCAGTTAGAGAAGGATCCGTCCCCGAAAGCGTACGATAACCTCATCCAGAAATGGGATAATCTGTCCTGTTTCCAAGTGATGGAACATCCGGAAGAGCATACGCCTTTAAACTTGATGGGCTCTTCTACTTCTTCTTTATCCTCAACTTCCTCCAATAACTCGAGGAAGACGGAGGGTTGGGGAGACATACCTGAAAATATTCCCCATTACGATCCAGCAGCCTGTTGGGACGAACCTTCCAAAGAATCTCATGAGACCCCCAAAATATCTTCAGAGAATCCAAAGACAAAATCCACTGAGAGTTGGGACGATGAACGGACGACTCATGCTCCAAAATCCACTAAGAGTATGTCCACTGAGTGTTGGGACAATGAACGGACGACTCATGCTCCAACATCTATTGAGACTATGTCCACTGAACGTTGGGACAATGAACTGACGACCCATGCTCCAAAATCTACTGAGTCTATGTCCACTGAGTGTTGGGACGATGAAACCGAAAAGACGACAGAGAATTGGGATGACCGTTCTCAAAAGTATTTGAATTGATATATACATAAACTCAGGAGAAAAAAAAAGAAAAGATTTTTAGAAATAAGTAGGGAAAGGTTCTCCGCTTTCCCTATATTTATGGAAATGGACTGAGAAGAGAGAGAGACGAATCAGGAGACCAAAAAAAATGGGTCTTGGAAGGAATGAGTGCAAATGCATTCGATTCCTTCCGAGACCCATTTTTTTCGGTCCCTCTCCCATCCAATCTTGGAAAAGAACTTTGTCCTATTTTTCTAGTTCCATTCAAAAAGAAATGAATCTATCCATAAATTTTCTTAAAAGAAAAAAACAAAAAGATCCTTTACCTCTTGACGGTCCAAAGTCAAGAATCTTGGAAAATGTCATCCACTCTCCATCCAGTCAAGCTTCTCTGTAGAAAATCTAGTAGGTGCATCTGCATTCTTGAACACCCGGCAGTTATTATTGGACGCGAAACGTCGAATGCTGAAATAGTTAACAGTGATCCCATTCTTAAAGAAACGGGGATGTTTTATTCATCCAGTCGAGTGCGGAAAAATTTCTGAGAGCCGGAGAAAAATTTCTCTGGTTGAAAAAAAAAAAAAAAAAAAAAATACCCCCCCTTTTAGTCTGAAAATTTTCAGACTAAAAAGGGGGTAATTTATTTTTCTAATTGCATCCAATGTAAGATCCAAGTCACGGTTTGTGTTTTCCAAAAATTGAAGACATCAGTTTTTAGACTGAAAGGGGGTATTTTTTTTTTTTTTTTTTTCATATCTAACTTTGAGCCACAGAAATTTTTTCCGGCTCTCAGAAACTTTTCCCAGCCGACTCGATGTGAATAAAACTTTACTTTTTTTTTAAGAATGTTATTTAATGGATCGATTTCAACCTATCGAGTTTCGCTTGAGTTCCGGCCGTCCGTGCTGTGGGCCCACCTGGATACAAGTTTTCCCCTTTTGGAATAGAATAAAACTTTACTGTTTTTTAAGAATGTTATTTAATGGATTGATTTCAACCTATCGAGTTTCGCTTGAGTTTTAGATGTGAATAAAACTTTACTGTTTTTTAAGAATGTTATTTAATGGATCGATTTCAACCTATCGAGTTTCGCTTGAGTTCCGGCCGTGCTGTGGGCCCACCTGGATACAAGTTTTCCCCTTTTGGAATAGAATTTCCGTCAACGTAGGCTACTTTTCCTCTTTTTGCATTTTTCATGTCATTTCATTTGTATTACAATATACTGAAAACGGGCGTTCGAACTGCTTTCTAGGCTATTTCTATACAAATGGAGCTCGATCCAAGAAAGAAATAATGTCTTTTTTTTATTTTGTGGACTGCCAATTTGTATTGGAATATACTGAAAACGAGTGTTTGAGTCGGTTTTCAGTATATTTCAATACAAATGGAGCTCGATCCAAGAAAGAAATGATGTCTTTTTTTTATTTTGTGGACTGCCAATTTGTATTGGAATATACTGAAAACGGGTGTTTGAGTCGGTTTTCAGTATATTTCAATACAAATGGAGCTCGATCCAAGAAAGAAATGTCTTTTTTTTATTTTGTGGACTGCCAATTTGTATCGAAATATACTGAAAACGGGTGTTTTAGTCGGTTTTCAGTATATTTCAATACAAATAGAGCTCGATCCAAGAAAGAAATGATGTCTTTTTTTTATCTTGTGGACTGCCAATTTTGTATTGGAATATACTGAAAACGGGCGTTCACGTTGGTTTTCAGTATATTTCAATACAAGTGGAGCTCGATCCAAGAAAAAAATGATGTCTTTTTTTTATGTTGTGGACTGCCCTATTTTGTATTGGAATATACTGAAAACGGGCGTTCGAGTCGGTTTTCAGTATATTCAAATACAAATGGAGCTCTATCCAAGAAAAAAATGATGTCTTTTTTTATGTTGTGGACAATCAATTTTGTATTGGAATATACTGAAAACGGGCGTTCGAGTCCTTTTTCCGACTATTTCTACACACATTCCACCATATTAAAATGACGTCATCGTTGAGTCCAAACAGAGTCGTCCCCGGACAGAGTCGTCTCCGGACAAAGTCGTCCCCGGACAATTTTATACCGAATTTGTATAGAGATATACTTAAAATGGGCTTGGAGGGGGGGGCGCTTTCTAGTATATTTCTATATACATTCGGTTGCATTCAGAAACAAAAAGAATGTCTTTTTGAATGGACAGGATGACTATGGAAACCGGATCTCTCTCTCGCTCTCTCTCTCTCTCCGAAGATTGGATGAGAGAGTACCTCCTATTTGTATTGTAATATACTGAAAACGGGCTTTCGAGTCAATTTCTAGACTATTTCTATACAAATGGAGCTCTATTTACGAAAAAAATTATTTCTTTTTTATTGTGTGGACAGCCCTATTTGTATTGCAATATACTGAAAACAGGCGTTCGAGTCGGTTTCTAGACTTTTCACCATCTATATAGAAATGATGTCCAAACAAAGTCGTCCCCGGACCATCTTGATGACCGAATATGTATAGAAATAGTCTGAAAATGGGCTTGAGGGCCGGTTTCTGGACGATTCATCTACAAATTCGGCCGCATCCAGAAAAACAAAAATACATAGTTTCTTTTTGGGTGGACAGGAGATGATAAATTTCTTTTCTCTCTCTCCCAAGATTGGAGGAGAGAGTGGCCCAAAAAAATGGGTCTCGGAAGGAATCGAATGCATTTTGAAATGCACTCATTCCTTCCAAGACCCATTTTTTTGGTCTCCTGATTCAACTCTCCAGTCTATGGTATAGGGAAAGCGGAGAACGTTTCCCCTTCCTTAAGCGACTGGAGACCATAGCGCATTCATCATCATCATCATCATCATCATCATCATCCTCTTTCTCATACTTTTCAACGAAGGCTTGATGTCTCTGGATGATTTTGGGGAGATGATGGATCCCGAATTGAGTGATGAAAAAGAGAGGACTCTTTTTCCTTTCTTTTTCGTCTTGCACAGTCTCTCGGAGGGTGATATACGTTTCCCCGTCCTCCTCAATTTTCGTCAGAGGTCTCATGAATATTTTACACATCCAAGGGAAGAGCGACTTGTTATGCAGGGATTTCGAAGCAACGAAGGCCGCTTCATTCGAAGTGAGGACAATCTGGTTCGGATGACCCCATTCTTTGGAGTAGTTGTCCAAATCGCCTAGTCGAAGAAAATGGTGTAGATTAGGAAAAAAGACTTGGAGAACACTCGTCGTATGCGAGACGTTCGTAGGCAAGAGAGTCAAGATATCTTTGGCATTCCAGTACAGGAATCCTAGATCCACATACGCGTGCACGTAATAGTCATCGTTATATTCCTGTTTGAGCAGCATGGCTTTTGTATTTTTTTCCGTTCTCAAGGCGAAACACTCGTCTGATACGAACAAGAGCTCGCTGGCGATCCGTTTATATAGACTCCTCAGAGAGAGAGGGAGAGGGGAGGAGGAACAAGGTTGATGAATTCTAAAATAAAAAAAATGATAAAACATGAGTGTTTGTAAAGGTCATAGAGAGATGATTATAAAGTTGTTTTATTTTTTATTTTCTCAAAAGAAAAAACCAAAAGGGTCCCATTCCATACGACATAACCTTTGAGAAGGTAACGGGGTCATGTGTCTACAAAGTTGATAAACTCTAGAATAAAAAAAAAAGCTTTCATCACGTAGCTCTCGAGAAGAAAATGACAGGGGTCTCTAGGAGAAGGTCATAGGTAGTATACAAAGGATGGTTGTTTTTTTCTTTCGTTCCTCTCAATCCCATGACCTTTGAAAAGTGACCGGGTGTCCTTTAGGAAAAAAATAGAAGGTCATAGAGAGAGAGAGAGGTAGACAAAGTTGAATTTTTTTTCCTAGAAGTCAACCGTCACGTCGCCCATCACGTGGTCTTCTCGTATATATAGAGAGGCGAGTGGAAGACAGACTCTATTTCCCAGAGAGAGAGACTGCTCTGCGTAGCTGTATTTCTACTCAAGATGATGATCCGCGTCTTATATAATGAGTTTGTGAGCATTCGCTGTTATGTGGATGACGGAAGATTGTTTTGGAACGCTACGGACATTTTGCCTCTGATTCATACTTCCAGTAAAAGAACCTGGGACATTCTCTCCGTGTTTTTCGACGAACACCACGTCTTCAGGAAAATAAAAGATCTTGAGAGTCTCGGCAGTCCTCTCCAGCGAAGAAATGTTACATCTGGCCGAAAAGAATCCTAAAAATAATCAGCTTCTGGCCTGGGTGTATAGCATTTTAACTCAGCCGCTGGTTCGAGTTGTACCCAATCAACCCGTTTACCGACTGCTCTATCCGGGGGAGAGATTTCCCTTCATCACCCTCTTTAATCTGGGAGTGCGCTACATACCGCCTCATCCAGGCATGACGGACTCTTCTACTTACCCTAAACAATATGCCAGCGCTTATTGCCAGACAGAGCCCCATCAAGAAAAGGTCGTCGAGACTCAAACGGATCCTCTGGTGGTCTCTTTAAATTTCACTAAAGTCATGACCTTCTAAAAAAACAACCACCACCACCCAAAAAAAATTTGCTCCTCCTCCAAAATTTTTTTATCTTCTCGAAAGAAAAAAAAAGAAACTTTTCCATCTAGCCTCTTTCTTTCAATCCCTCTTAAGAGAGAGAGGGAGGAGTAAAGAAAGAGAGTTCTGAGGAGGCAAAAGAAATGGGTCTGGAAGGAAACGGGTGCATTGCGAGAAAAAGAGGGTCCTCTTTTTTTTGTCGAAATGCACCCGTTTTCTTCCAGACCCATTTTTTGATCACTTCTTCAAACCAATCTTGGAAAGGGGGGGACACAAATTGTGCGTAAAGTCCATTTCGATCAAGACTGGATTTTTTTTTTGAAAAGAAAACATAATGTTATATATAGATAGCTAAATCTTTATCATGATATTCTTTAAGAATTTCTTAGCCATTTGTCAAAGAAGGGGACTATAATTGAAGAATTTATGAATTTGGGAACATGTCACCCATGGCAAATCTAAAATCTTGGAAGTGGATACTGGAAAGCCCCGCTCTGATTATAATTCTGAGTTCTAGCATGGGACATTTTTTAGATCAATTAGCTAAACTATTTTTCTAGTCTCATATTCTCTCGTGACTAGGGTTTCAGATTTGGGTAGAGAGAGACACTGTTCTGAACAGAAACGTGGAATGCTTTTAGCTTTTATAGAAAAGTGAAGAGTTGAAAGTGAAAGTCGAAAAACGAAATGTAATCGGCTAGGAAAAATTTCTCAGAGCTCAGAAAAAAATTCTGAGATGTAAAAAAAAAAAAAAAAAAAAAAAACTTTTTGTTAATTTTTATTATGTTTTCTAGACATGATAAAAATTAACTCACCCCCCCCTTTTTGTCTGGGAATGTTGTCTCCCACTTTCTAAAAATAGACCATGACTCATCCTTTTAAAGAATAGAATTCCAAGAAAAGACTGGGTTCTGGTCTATTTTTAGAAACGGTGAGACAACATACCCAGACAAAAGGGGGTGAGTTAATTTTTATCATGTCTAGAAGACATGATAAAAATTAACAAAAAGGTTTTTTTTTTTTTTTTTTATATCTCAGAATTTTTTCTGAGCTCTGGAAATATTTTGCCAGCCGATCTCATTTCGTTTCTCGACTTTCACTTTCAACTCTTCTCTTTTCTATAAAAGCATTCCACGTTTCTGTTCAGAACACTGTGGGCTGTTGAAAAGGCAACACGCCTCCCTCTCTACCCTAATCGGGAATCCTGATCCAGGTGTCCCCCGCTTCACACTACCCATCTTCACCCATTTCTAAAGAATCTCAGAGAAAACTAAAAGCGAGTTTGCAAAAAAAGAAATAGACTCTAGTGAACACAATTCCAACGACAGTGGTTAGTTTTTTGGGGTCCTTCCAGATATATTACCGGTGACCGATAGGTTGTTCAGGGTCTACAGCACAGACTCAATGTACCCCCTTTTGTCTGGGAATGTTGTCTCACCGTTTCTAAAAATAGACCAGAACCCATTCTTTTCTTGGAATTCTATTCTTTAGAAAGGATGAGTCATGGTCTATTTTTAGAAACGATGAGACAACATTCCTAGACAAAAGGGATTAGTTAATTTTTATCATGTCTAGAAGACATGATAAAAATTAACAAAAAGTATTTATAATATATATTATATAATATATATTATATAATATATATATTATATAATATTCTCAGAAATTTTTCCCAGCCGATCCCATTTTGCTTTTTGACTTTCACTTTCAATTCTTCTCTTTTCTATAAAAGTATTCCACGTTTTTGTTCAGAATAATGTGGGCTGTTGAAAAGGCAATATGTCTGGTCATCAAGATGGTCCGGGGACGACTTTGTTTGGACTCAACGATGACATCATTTCTACATAGATGGTGGAATTTGTATAGGAAGAGTTTAGAAACCGACTCGAACGCCTGTTTTCAGTATATTGCAATACAAATAGGGCTGTCCACACAATAAAAAAAAGAAATAATTTTTTTAGTAAATAGAGCTCCATTTGTATAGAAATAGTCTAGAAATTGACTCGAAAGCCCGTTTTCAGTATATTGCAATACAAATAGGAGGCACTCTCTCATCCAATCTTCGGAGAGAGAGAGAGAGAGAGATCCGGTTTCCATAGTCATCCTGTCCATTCAAAAAGACATTCTTTTTGTTTCTGAATGCAACCGAATGTATATAGGAATATACTAGAAAGCGCCCCCCCTCCAAGCCTATTTTAAGTATATCTCTATACAAATTCGGTATAAAATTGTCCGGAGACGACTTTGTCCGGAGACGACTCTGTCCGGGGACGACTCTGTTTGGACTCAACGATGACGTCATTTTAATATAGTGGAATGTGTGTAGAAATAGTCGGAAAAAGGACTCGAACGCCCGTTTTCAGTATATTCCAATACAAAATTGATTGTCCACAACATAAAAAAAGACATCAATTTTTTCTTGGATAGAGCTCCATTTGTATTTGAATATACTGAAAACCGACTCGAACGCCCGTTTTCAGTATACTCCAATACAAAATTGGCTGTCCACAACATAAAAAAAAGACATCATTTTTTTCTTGGATCGAGCTCCACTTGTATTGTAGTATACTGAAAACCGACGTGAACGCCCGTTTTCAATATATTCCAATACAAAATTGGCAGTCCACAAAATAAAAAAAAAAGACATCATTTTTTTTCTTGGATCGAGCTCCACTTGTATTGGAATATACTGAAAACCGACTCAAACGCCCGTTTTCAGTATATTCCAATACAAATTGGCAGTCCACAAAATAAAAAAAAGACATTTCTTTCTTGGATCGAGCTCCATTTGTATTGAAATATATTGAAAACCGACTCAAACACCCGTTTTCAGTATATTCCAATACAAATTGGCAGTCCACAAAATGAAAAAAAGACATCATTTCTTTCTTGGATCGAGCTCTATTTGTATTGAAATATACTGAAAACCGACTCAAACACCCGTTTTCAGTATATTCCAATACAAATTGGCAGTCCACAAAATAAAAAAAAGACATTTCTTTCTTGGATCGAGCTCCATTTGTATTGAAATATACTGAAAACCGACTCAAACACCCGTTTTCAGTATATTCCAATACAAATTGGCAGTCCACAAAATAAAAAAAGACATTTCTTTCTTGGATCGAGCTCTATTTGTATTGAAATATACTGAAAACCGACTCAAACACCCGTTTTCAGTATATTCCAATACAAATTGGCAGTCCACAAAATAAAAAAAAGACATCATTTCTTTCTTGGATCGAGCTCTATTTGTATTGAAATATACTGAAAACCGACTCAAACACCCGTTTTCAGTATATTCCAATACAAATTGGGAGTCCACAAAATAAAAAAAGACATCATTTCTTTCTTGGATCGAGCTCCATTTGTATTGAAATATACTGAAAACCGACTCAAACACCCGTTTTCAGTATATTCCAATACAAATTGGCAGTCCACAAAATAAAAAAAGACATTTCTTTCTTGGATCGAGCTCTATTTGTATTGAAATATACTGAAAACCGACTCAAACACCCGTTTTCAGTATATTCCAATACAAATTGGCAGTCCACAAAATAAAAAAAAGACATCATTTCTTTCTTGGATCGAGCTCCATTTGTATTGAAATATACTGAAAACCGACTCAAACACCCGTTTTCAGTATATTCCAATACAAATTGGCAGTCCACAAAATAAAAAAAAGACATCATTTCTTTCTTGGATCGAGCTCCATTTGTATAGAAATAGCCTAGAAAGCAGTTCGAACGCCCGTTTTCAGTATATTGTAATACAAATGAAATGAAATGAAAAATGCAAAAAGAGGAAAAGTAGCCTACCTTGACGGAAATTCTATTCCAAAAGGGGAAAACTTGTATCCAGGTGGGCCCACAGCACGGCCGGAACTCAAGCGAAACTCGATAGGTTGAAATCGATCCATTAAATAACATTCTTAAAAAACAGTAAAGTTTTATCCACATCTAAAACTCAAGCGAAACTCGATAGGTTGAAATCGATCCATTAAATAACATTCTTAAAAAACAGTAAAGTTTTATTCTATTCCAAAAGGGGAAAACTTGTATCCAGGTGGGCCCACAGCACGGCCGGAACTCAAGCGAAACTCGATAGGTTGAAATCGATCCATTAAATAACATTCTTAAAAAAAAAGTAAAGTTTTATTCACATCGAGTCGGCTGGGAAAAGTTTCTGAGAGCCGGAAAAAATTTCTGTGGCTCAAAGTTAGATATGAAAAAAAAAAAAAAAAAATACCCCCCTTTCAGTCTAAAAATTGATGTCTTCAATTTTTGGAAAACACAAACCGTGACTTGGATCTTACATTGGATGCAATTAGAAAAATAAATTACCCCCTTTTTAGTCTGAAAATTTGAAAATTGATGTCTTCAATTTTTGAAAAATTGAAGACATCAATTTTCAGACTAAAAGGGGGGGGGGTATTATTTTTTTTTTTTTTCAACCAGACAAATTTTTCTCCGGCTCTCAGAAATTTTTCCGCACTCGACTGGATGAATAAAACATCCCCGTTTCTTTAAGAATGGGATCACTGTTAACTATTTCAGCATTCGACGTTTCGCGTCCAATAATAACTGCCGGGTGTTCAAGAATGCAGATGCACCTACTAGATTTTCTACAGAGAAGATTGACTGGATGGAGAGTGGATGACTTTTTCCAAGATTCTTGACTTTGGAACGTCAAGAGGTAAAGGATCTTTTTGTTTTTTTCTTTTAAGAAAATTTATGGATAGATTCATTTCTTTTTGAATGAACCTAGAAAAATAGGACAAAGTTCTTTTCCAAGATTGGATGAGAGAGGGACCCAAAAAAATGGGTCTCGGAAGGAATCGAATGCATTTGCACTCATTCCTTCCAAGACCCATTTTTTTGGTCTCCTGATTCGTCTGTCTCTCTTCTCAGTCCATTTCCATAAATATAGGGAAAGCGGAGAACCTTTCCCTACTTATTTCTAAAAATCTTTTCTTTTTTTTTCTCCTGAGTTTATGTATATATCAATTCAAATACTTTTGAGAACGGTCATCCCAATTCTCTGTCGTCTTTTCGGTTTCATCGTCCCAACACTCAGTGGACATAGACTCAGTAGATTTTGGAGCATGGGTCGTCAGTTCATTGTCCCAACGTTCAGTGGACATAGTCTCAATAGATGTTGGAGCATGAGTCGTCCGTTCATTGTCCCAACACTCAGTGGACATACTCTTAGTGGATTTTGGAGCATGAGTCGTCCGTTCATCGTCCCAACTCTCAGTGGATTTTGTCTTTGGATTCTCTGAAGATATTTTGGGGGTCTCATGAGATTCTTTGGAAGGTTCGTCCCAACAGGCTGCTGGATCGTAATGGGGAATATTTTCAGGTATGTCTCCCCAACCCTCCGTCTTCCTCGAGTTATTGGAGGAAGTTGAGGATAAAGAAGAAGTAGAAGAGCCCATCAAGTTTAAAGGCGTATGCTCTTCCGGATGTTCCATCACTTGGAAACAGGACAGATTATCCCATTTCTGGATGAGGTTATCGTACGCTTTCGGGGACGGATCCTTCTCTAACTGATCGTAGGCCTTATCAAAAGCTTGCAGAGGATTGTCTGTTTCCTCCTGGATCCTCTCCTCTTTCTCCGTTCCGTCTGGATAGACGTGATTGATATGAAAATCTCCTTCCGTAATATGCCATCGATAGTTGCGCACTTTGTTTTCGGCACAATGGAAATATTTCCTCCTTTGATGATGTCGGGCACATTTTTCCCGATATTTCCAAATGATTCCATCTGGCACATAAATTTCCGTCACGGGTTTTTGATAATCCAAGGCTTTAGCAAAGAATTTAGCTTTTTGGCATCCCACCACATAAATCGTGGAGAAGCTGTGAGTGAGCGATTGGAGAATGCGTCCTAAATGGTTGTAGGGAATATGACCCTCGTTCCAACGAAGTCCGTGCCGGTTTCTCGTCAGCCAGGCATTCGTCTTTTGGTTTTTGTCACTCAGTTGGTGGAAGGGTTGAGGAGGAGCAAACGTCAACGATCCCACGGTCAAAAAAATCTTTTGTCGCATAGCCCAATTCTCTTAAAACGTAGGTAAATTCACCCTTCTTGTGGTTGTAGGACTGGAAACCCTCTAGATCGAGCACGATAAAGTTTTCTGAACACGCCATGGCGATGAATACGGTGATGTCTTCCACAAACAGGAGCAAAAAAAGAATCGAAAAGGTATATGTATAACAGCGAAGATCTAGAAAGGAAAAAAAAAACAATAAAACGTTTTAGAGTCGTCGTCTTGAAAGAGACATTTTCTTTTCAAAGGTCTTTTTAAATGAAGTTATGATTATTATGATTATTAAAAAAAACTAAGAATCAAATCGATTTTATAGATAACCATATTCATAGGACCAAAGGGACTTACCAGCTCAGTTCACGTCTTCTTCTGTTCTCTGAAGAAATCTCGCGGAGGACACACACTTTTATACTTGCGCGACATCTGTCGGGATCGCGACCCCATCTAAATGTCAGGGTCATTCCAACCTCTTAAAAGGATCGGGATGAGAGAAACTGATAAAAAATATATTTATGAAAAGATATCTGAGGGTCGTGAGAACATTTTCTCTCCCCACCCCCCGCCTATTTCAAGAAAAAAAATAAAAAGTCTTTCTTGGATCGCGTCAAGATTACAAAACAACTCACAGGACTTGTTTATCTCGATCTCGTCAGGGTCACCGTTTCACATAAGAAGATGGATGGACCCTGAACTTTAGACATGATAAAAATTAACTCTACCCGCCTCTTGTCTGGGAATAGGGTCTCACCGTTTCTAAAAATAGACCAGATCCCATTC
Organism: Stegodyphus dumicola; assembly: GCF_044657685.1. Classification (NCBI taxonomy): domain Eukaryota; kingdom Metazoa; phylum Arthropoda; class Arachnida; order Araneae; family Eresidae; genus Stegodyphus; species Stegodyphus dumicola. Next base: position 108,476,020 of record NC_140775.1, read on the forward strand.
TTGGAATTCTATTCTTTAGGAAAGGAGGAGTGATGGTCTATTTTTAGAAAGTGTGAGACAACATTCCCAGACAAAAGGGGGGTAGAGTTAATTTTTATCATGTCTAAGACATGATAAAAATTAACAAAAAGTTTTTTTTTTTTTTTTTTTTTTTTTTTTTTTTTTTTTTTTTTTTTTTTTTTTTAAGGTTGAAAAATTCTTCTGAGAGAGTTGAGAAAGATTTTTCCTCCCAATCTTTTTCGACGATGAAAAGGGAAAAACTACTGATCCGATCTCCCTACGCTTTAGGAAAAAAAAGAAAAAAATACTTATGAAATATTCATGTGTTGAAATTGGCTATTCAAATAAGTGACATTTTGTTTCTCATTGGAACTGTTCAACGGCGAGTCCACTCGTCTCATTCTTTGGGGTAGGGGATGAAAGTACAGCGGTTTGTTGAAATCGATGATAGTTTCCTCTTTAGTCGGCGGAACTGTAAATCTATCCCGTCTTAACTCTTCTAATCTCTTTGAAAGTCTTTCCACTTGCTCTGCTAAGGTTTCCTCGGTACTCATGATCTCTCTTAGTTTAGGGAAGTCTTGACGTATTGGCTAGAGAACAGAGGGTTTTTTTCTCTCTATACATATATCATGTGGGAGCGTGTGATTTATAAATCCTTGTGAAATCTTTCTACGTCTTGTGTAACTTGGAAGATTCGTCTTGTGTAACTTGGAAAATTCTTCTTCTTCTCGTCGATTGGGTTGGAGTTATGGAAAAGAAATGGGATTGGAAAGAAATCAACATATTACAAAAAAAAAGGAACTTTTTTTTATTTTTTTTTCTCTAGGGATTTACATACCATTTCATTCATGAACATTCAAGGGTTCTCTACAAGACCAAATTTTAGAAGAGGACCACAAAGAGTACACTTGAGGATCCTCTTTCAGGTCTAGGTGAGATAAGGGTTGAGACCAATATTCTTGGGTCTCTAAAGCATCCCAACTTAGACATTTATTATTATTAGAAAGTTCATCCTCCTCCTCCTCCTCCTCATCGTCGCACGAGTTCTCCTGGGGAGATTCTTCCGCCTCCTCTTCGTCTTCGACAGCTTTGCTCTCGGAGGGGTAACAATGTAATTTCCGGAAAACGTAACTACCCTCCATCAAATGGTATCGAAAATTTCTCACCTTGTTCTCGGCACAATGAATCCTCTTTTGGAAATATTGGTGTCGCGTGCATTTCGACTTGTTCCGCCACTCTGTTTTCCCTGGGATGTAAAACTCGTAAACGGATCGCTGGCAGAGCTTGCTGAAAAATTCGGCTTTATCGTATCCATTGACGTAGATCGCCTCCACATTTTCGGTCAGCATTTTCAGGATCGTAGGAAGATGCTCGTAGGAAAGACGACCCTCGGTCCATTGCAGGCCGTGTCGGTTATTTGTAGTCTGGTTGACCACAGCTTAATTGCGGGACGATAAGTCATCGTAATGGACAGGAGGGAGAAAAATCATGGATCCGCATAAGGTTAAATCGCAAGTGATGTAGCCCAGTTCTTTCAAGATGAAACATATATTCCCGTCTTTGGATCATAACAGTGAAAGTATTCCATGTCCAGAACAATGTAGGAATCTTTGAGAGGTTTGGCACTCAAAATGTCCATCTTCTTCAATTGAGGAAAAAAGAAAACAAAATTCTCTCTCTCTCTCTCTCGCTGTGCGTCCTGAAGGAAAAATGGATAGAGTTCTCTCGCCGTCTCCTCTTATATATAGAGAGAGAAGGTTGCACGTGACAGGTCGTATGAATTCTGGGAAAGGTCACATTCGTATATATATTTGTTTTTGAATAATATCGTGCGTATCTCAATACACATCCATCATAATAATAATAAAGGTCACCTTGGAAAGAAAAAGAAATAAAAAACATGGAACTCGTGCTCGACTTTGAAGGTTTCTACGATTCTCAAGGAGCCTTTATTGTGAAAGAATTGGCTTACGTCACATTGGACGGTACTTCTAGAGGGGTATTTGTATTTAAACCCCCGTTTCCATGGCAAATGCTCACCGAGAAAGAAAAACGAACCGCTGTGTGGGCGAGTGATTATTATCACGGCTTGTCGTGGTACGAAGGAGAAATTCCGTACAGTTATTTTCCATGGGTGTTAACGATGTTGACGGAACCCTTTTCCATGATTTGGGTGCGAGGAGAAATGAAACGGCGGTTTTTAGAGAAATGGTTGCAAAGATCCATTTATTGCATTTCGGGATTGACGCAAGAGATTCTCAAATACAATGGGATCGAACACATGAATTGTCCTAACCATACAAAAGGTTTTTTCCATTGCGCTCTACAAAAAGCGGTTCGGTATCATTATTATTTAAAGACACAGAGAAGAAATTCGCAAGGTCGATCCTGCACAATTCAATCTTGACAGAACTCATTAAAAAAATACATATATCACATTACTTCTTCAACAGCACAGATGGTTCTCAAGCGAAACTTGGAATTTTGAAATAATAGATCAGGGAAAAATCATTCTTAAAAAAAATGGTAAAGTCTCGAATCGGCTGGGAGAAAAAAATTTCTGAGCTGAGATAAAAATTCTCTAATGAAAAAAAAAAAAACTTTTGGTTAATTTTTATCATGTCTTAGACATGATAAAAATTAATGACCCTCCCTTTTTGTCTGGGAAGGATGTTTCGCCCTTTCTAAAAATAGACCATGACTCATCCTTTCTCTAATGGCAATCATTCCATGAATGAATCACGATTTGTTTTTCAAAAGAGTGAGACAACATTCCCAGACAAAAAGGGAAGGGGGTCGTTAATTTTTATCATGTCTAAGACATGATAAAATTTAACAAAAAGTTTTCTTTTTTTTTTTTTTTTTTTTTGAGTTCGAGAATTTTTCTCAGCTCTGAAAATTTTTTTCCAGCCGACTCGAGACTTTACCATTTATATTTACGAATAGTCTTTGGATTATTTATTTATTTTCTTTTAAAATGAAAAATTCTGAGCTAGACCTATCTATTGGCTTAACATTCTGGTCATAGAAACAGTCTAGAATCTCATTTTTTTTCGAGGCTAATGCACGGGTTCTCCAATCAAAAGGGTTACTATAAAGGGATTGGTTTGAATGCATTTATCTGCAAATGTTGTAGGATTCTGTTGTTGAGAAGGGGGTATATTATTATTATGATGATGATGATGATTGTGGCAGATTCGTTTTCTACATGGAAGTCTAATCTCCTCCGAAGACCTTTTCTGGGGATCGTCGATAGATGGTTTTTCAATAGGAATCGTTTCCCTCGGATCCTCAAGAGATAGAGGGGGGTCCTGTCTTGAGACATGGAGCGGTCTCTCCTCCTCCTCCTCCTCGAGAAGTCTTGAGAAAGGGAGAGGATTTTCGGTTCCCTTATTCTCGAGGGGTCTTGACAAATTGAGAGGTCCCTCCTCTTCGAAAGAGAGAGAAGTTTTGGTTCCCTTATCCTCGAGGGGTTTTTGACAAATCGAGAGGTCCCTCATTTTCGAGGCGTCTTGACAAATGGAGAGGTTTTTCATCTTCGAGGGGGTTTGATAAAGGAAGAGGTCCCTCCTTTTCGAGGGGTCTTGAGAAAGGGAGAGGTTTGACAATGGGAGAGATCTCTCCTTCTCGAGGGGTCTCTCTTCCTCAAGGGGTCTTGAGAAAGGGAGAGATTTTTCATCCTCGACGGGTTTTGACAAACGGAGAGGAATCTGAACAGGCTTCTCCTCATCCCCATCATTATCGAGGAGGATGAGGATAGGCTTTTTTTTTCTTTTTCTTCTGAACAAGGCTCCTCTTGATGCTCGGGGAGAGGGATGGGGTAGTTGTTCCACCATTCTATTTTTTCTTGCTCGAGGATTTTTTCAAAAGTCGTGGCCTCTCTAAGATGAGACGAAGGAGGAGAGTCCTCGAGAAGAATATAATAGGTATTCTTCCCAGTCTTCTCGATCGAGAGAGGTTCGTGCAGACATTTGTGCAACCATTCACTAAAATGAACGAGAATCCCTTTTGTCTTCTCAAGACGATCCATAATCCTCTTCATTTGCGAGACGGTTAGAAAGTGGGACGTGTAAAAATATTTGGCTCGTTTCATTAACAAAATTTGTGCATCCAAAGGTGGAATGTCACGAGCCATCAACACGTTTTCGTCGGATAAAAATTAGTCCCGCATCTTTTGACAACTCCCCACGGTATGATAACCCGCACATTTTGAAAATCGGAGGCTTTCAGGTAAACGACTCCTTGGATGATATAAAAGGAAAGATCAACATATTTATATTTGAAAGGAATACACGTAGTGAGCTGGGGATGCCTCCTCATGATCCACTTGGACAAAAATACGACTTTGGGGCTCTCCCCTTTTATTTATAGAGAGAAAGAGAGTGTGACCTTCCCTTCCCTCCTCCTCTCTCCCTGCTTCCTCTATCTCTGGACGTCCTTGGATTGGAAAGAGTGACTTTGAAAAAAAAAGAAGGTCATGGTTGGATAATTTTTTGTTTATTAAATTATTACTTTCACTTCCTCATTCCCACACACATTCATCTTTTAAGAAAAGAAAAAGAGGTCATGGAGATAAGATTTCTTGGAAAGAAGAGAGAGAGAGAAACAAAAAAAAACAAATAAAACGGACGTCATAGAGCCTCTACGTGTGTCTGCGTGTGTCTATATATATATATATATATATATATATATATATATATATAAAGGCGAGAGTACTGGGCGAGATCATTTCTTTTCCATTGGGAGCCATGTCGCTGTTAGACGTTTTTCCAACTCAACGGATTTCGAACGGGAAGGATTTGAAGACGCTAAAGCAAATCTCCAACTTGAAAATCTTTTTGGCGTGTTATTGTGCGACATTTATTCCGCATTTACCACCTCATCAAGCGATCGTTTCTTTCAACCAAGATGTCGAATCAACCAACCTGCTCGTTCAGAATATATACAGAAATTTATTCGAATCGCAACAAACGAAAGAGGCATCTCCCTTCTCTTGGAATCGGATGGATCCAGCTTTGAGACGGCCCATTCAAACACACCGGCGATATACGGATCCGCGCACGAGTTTTCGGTGGAAGAATATTTTTCTCACGAAACGATATTTTACGTTTGGAGTGAGAACGACGGCTGAGGACGAAGTTCATATTGTTCAGACCACAGCCGCTCCTCTCGCCTATTACGAATCATCGTCCCCCAATCTGAAGGAAAGAAGTTTTAAAGTCAGCGGCAGGATGAAATATAAGAAATATATTCTAAGACCTTTTCAAAATTATGTCGTTCCCCCGAAAACGCAATATCTCATCGTCACGACCCAGAAGAGTCTCTTTCTCGTCGATCGGTGCTCGTACTCGCTTTGGAAACAATTGAAAAAGGAGATTTCTTTCCAGTCGCCGATGATGTTTCAAGAAGAAGAAGAGAACCCTCCGCCACCTTTACCCATCCCTTCCTTAGATGATAAGAGGAGCTGGACCAAACCGTCATGGCCCGAAACAAAATCGACCCGGCAACGGAATGAAATTGAAGACATCACGATTGAAGATGAGGAGGAAGAAAAAAAATTACCTCTTAAAAAACGGTCGACTTACCGGAACCTACCTGGCGTGCAAGATCCGCTTCAGAATCCAGAAGCTTCTTCTTCTTCTTCCCCGACTTGTTGAAACAGGCAGCCTCTTTCGGACTCCTCACAGACAGAACCTCTTCCAGTATCCTCTTCTTCTTCTTCTTCTCCTCCAACCTGTCCCGACATCGTAGAGTTAGAATGTCAGACGGGTCCACAAGCTTCAAAAAGTCCCGACATCGTAGAGGTAGAATGTCAGCCGGGTCCACAAGTTCCAAGGGGTCCAGAAATCATGGAGGCAGAATCACAGCCGGGTTCACAAGTTCCAACGGGTCCAGAAATCGTAGAGGTAGTATCACAGCCGGGTTCACAAGCTCCAACGGGTCCAGAAATCGTAGAGGTAGAATTGCAGCCGGGTCCAGACATCCTAGATCCCTCCACTCATCCCAAAGAGACTCCAAGTGTTTCAAGACAGCCTTGTGAGGATCCAGCCCTTCCCGTATGAAATGATTATATGGACTTACAAAATTTGATGCAACAGGAAGGAGAAGAAAATAATCATACGGATGGGTGGGTCAAAGACTGTTTAGATCATTTAACCTCGAATGAAATTGAACTGTTATGGAATTGCATTTCTGAAATCACATCGGAAATGGGATAAAAACCAAAACAAAAAAACTTTTTTAATAACAAATTGGAGGAGGGTCATGATGTCACTTAAAAAAAATATTATATAGAGTCCAATCTTGGTGGTTCACTTCAGTTTTCCAGCATGAGGTGATCCACGTTTCCCGAAATATGGATCCCATTCCAAGAGAGATTGTGTAGAGCCTTCACTTCAGTTTTTTTTTTCTACCAAGAGGAGAGGGCCCCCAAAGGGCTACCCATGTCCAAAGAGAGAAAGTGTAGAGCGTTCATTTCAGTTTTTTTCCAAGTTTAGGGGAGCGAGGTCTCAAAATGACACCCCCCCATTTTCAAAGAGAGATGGTGTAGAGCGTTCATTTCTGTTTTTTTCCAAAGTTAGGGAGTTTTCAAATGACTACCCATTTCAGAGAAAGAGAGAGAGAGAGAGAGAGAGAAGGTGTAGAGCGTTCATTTCAGTTTTCCAAGGTTAGGATGGTGGTGGAGAATCCTCCAAAATGGCTACTCATCTCAAAGAGAGAGAGAGAGAAAGAGCGTAGAGCGTCCATTTCAGTTTTCCAACATTAGAAGGTCCCAAAATACCTTCTGAATTCAAAGAGAGATCATGTAGAGCGTTCATTTCCAGTTCTCCAAGATCAGAAGAAGAGGGTCCGCTTTTCCCAAAATGGCTTTCCGTATTCAGAGACAGCGAAGTGCAGACTTCAGTTTTCTCCCTCCCCAAGAATAGAGGGTCCCAAAATGGCTTCCCATTTCAAAGAGAGAGGGAGAGGTGTTAATTTCCATTCTCCAAGATAGGGTCGTCTGCATTTTCCCAAAATGGCTTCCCAATTCAAAGAGAGAGAGAGAGAGAGAGAGAGAGAGAAAGGGTGTGTAGAGCGGTCATGTTCATTCTCCAAGATAGGGTCGTCAGCTTTTTCTCAAAATGGCATCTCCCCATTCAAAAAGAGATCGTGACCAATTTTTTCCAGTTTTTTCCAAGATGGGGGGAGAAGAAAACCTAGGATGGAATAACACGACACACAGAGAGAAAGAGAAAAAAACGCCATCTTGTCATTTTCTGATAGGGTACCGGTGTTCGAATACTTTTGTGACCGACTGTCTGATTATACTGGGAGAACCATGAAATCGGAAAAGCGATGGGTTTCACAGTTAACGAGGCAATCGAAGACAGACTGGGAAAGAGAGATCCTTTTTTTTAGCTGAGAAGCAGATTGCCCTGGAAATCCGTGACTCTGACCATATAATTTCTCCATAGACTCTTTGAACGGTATTCAGGAGACATCCTCCATGAGGGAAAAAAATCTCCCCTCCCCCTTCTAAATCGACTGGAAAGAGAATGAGGTGGAAGAGATCCATCCACGAGAGATCATACTCTTGAACGTCAGACAAATATGAAGTCGAATAGCTTAAACAAAAAATGCTTGAAAAGTCATCGAGTCTCGAAAATCTAAGCCTCTCTCTCTGAAGGAAATGAGAAAATGGGAATCTGCGTTTTTCTTCCTAAACGGCTGACATTCATCTGAAGTGACACTCGAAATGTTTAAATAGATAAACGAGAGTCCATTCTTAAAAAAATGACGCTGTGTCGTCAATTGGAGAATCGAGTCGGCTGGGAAAATATTTTGAGAGCCAGGAAAAAAAATTTTCTAACTTTGAAAAAAAAAAAAAAAAACTTTTTGTTAATTTTTATCATGTCTTTAGACATGATAAAAATTAACTATCTTCCCCTTTTGTCTGGGAATGTTGTCTCACCGTTTCTAAAAATAGACCATCACTCTAAAAAGAATAAAATTCCAAGAATGGGTTCTGGTCTATTTTTAGAAACGGAGAGACAACATTCCCAGACAAAAGGAGGGTAGAGTTAATTTTTATCATGTCTAGAAGACATGATAAAAATTAACCAAAAGTTTTTTTTTTTTTTTTTTTTTTTTTTTTTTTTGAGTTAGAGAATTTTTTTTTCCAGGCTCTCAAAATTTTTTCCCAGCCGACTCGATTCTCCATTGACAAGACAGCGCCATTTTTTTTAAGAATAAACTCTCGCTTAAGCATTCCCAGTTTGGCTTTAGATGAGTGTCAGCCGTTGAAGAAAAAGCATCCTGTCACTTGGGAGAGACATATTTTGAGGAGTCAACATGTTGTGTGGACCGTTGAGATCGATTTTTCTCTTCCCATTGTGTGGACATTGTTGAGCGTTTTGTGAAGCTTTGAAAGAATGGAGGGGTTTTGATGGAGAATATTTCTTTTTATTGAATTTTTAAATAAAAATTTAAGAGTGACATTTTATAACAGGTTTTACATGGAAAGAAGGTTTTTCTTCTAGTTTGACGATTTCTTTTTCTTGGGAGATGTTTCTATTGGAAAGATGGAAGGAAAGACGATTCCCACATTGAAGAAGGTTCATGAGAAACTCGTACGGATCTTGGTTCTCTTTTCGAGCCGATATATCATACGGAATCCGGGACATGTTTTGCAATCGCTCCAGTTCCTCCTCGTATTTTTGCTTGCTCGCCAGTTTCATGCGGGGACGAAACTGGTCCAGAATATACAATCCCTGGGGTTGAGTCACTCGAGAAAAAGCGACATATTGCTGAAATCGATTAAAAGGTCCGTGCATGTAAATTGCGATCGACGGAAAGGTGGCTCCTTGGGCTTTATGAGCCGTGATCGCTTCGGCTAACATCAAAGGAAACTGTTCGCGATAAAATGCGAGTCTTTTCGTCGAACAGGTGTCGATACGAATGGAAACGCGATCGATAGGAGCTAGACTATTGGAAAATTGCAGCCAGACACGCGTCACAACTCCGTCTTCATCCTGGTCTATTTGGTGTAGTGTTCCAATCGCTCCATTCATCCATCCTTTGGATCTGTCGAGCGTTTTAGTCAATTGATATCGCGCTCCTCTTTGTAAATGGAGGACGGATTCGAGATTCGCCATCTGAGATCGATGTAAATGTCGACTCTGTTTCATCATCCTCCTCTGCAATTTTTCGCTCTCGGAATAAATCACGTCTCGAGCCAGACACGAACAGTACGTCCCTCGGGATTGGAGACGTTTCATATTATATTTCTCTGCATCCTTGCTCGAAAAACAGAGAATAATAGCTTCGCGAGGAATTTCGTCGAAACTGCGAACGCGGGACTGAAAAAATGCCACATCGTCCGGTTCTAAAAAGTGATTTCTCGTTAAACGATCGAGTCTCTCCTCGTAATCCAGAGAGAATCGCATACATTCGACTAGTTCATAGTAGAGCGTGGATTGAGGCGTCCACCACCCTTCAGAATAAAAAATGGGCGTGTCGCGAATCGGTTGGAGCTGCTGGAAATCTCCGAATTTAATCATATGCACATTCCCAAACGGCTTATCCGGCACATGACACAATTGTCGAAGTTGCTGGTCGAGGCGCGAAAATAAATTGGATCCGATCGTGGAAACGTCATCCAAAATCACCATCCGTAAAGGAGCATACAGGGGTCTGTAATAGTCTAAAGTCTCTTGGGTCAGAGGTCGAACAAAAGTCCCGTTCATTTGAAGACGCAGGGCATGATGCAAAGTATCTCCCGTAATGTAGACCGCTTCTTGAGCACTGAGTGCGAGTTTGAGAACCGAGCACGCTTCGCTAAAAAGAGGCGTTCGAATCAGAGTTTGGTATAAAGCTTGGATCAGGAAAGATTTACCCGTTCCGGCAGATCCTTGCACAATAATATCCAGAGGAGGGGGACGTTTCGATTCAGGTAACGCGTAATAGGTGTACAAACGGACGAGAACGTAGATCAGGAAATTGTATTGCTCTTTATTACATTGTCGAATACATTTTTGATAGGCTTCTTCGGATCACATATCCTTATACTGCAAATTCGTATAGCTTTCCCACTGCTTGGGAGGAAGATGTTTCTTTCGCGGTCGGGAGTTCTTTTTAAGAACAGCATAACGTTCCCTTTGAAGTATTCGTTCTCGCTCTCGATTAGCTGAATTGCTTCGCCAGCGTCGTTTCTGTTCACGCATTTTTTCCCTAAGACGTTCTCTACTGGATAGGCTCATCGTGACACCACTCAAAAAAGGTGAAGTGTGTGTATGAAAATCACTTCCTTTAATTTATATATATATACTTTTTGAGGAGGAGGAGGGGAGGTGTGTGAAATGACCTCGTCTCGAAACGAACCAATAGCACTTCGAGAAAACTTGGAACGAGATAGGTTTCTTAGAGAGAAAGAGGGACACAAAAAAATATATAAAAAATCAGAATGATTTATCCGTCGACCTCTGGGCTAAAAGTAAACAAACAAAATTTGAAAAGGTCAAGGTGAACTCACTGAATTCATCTTAGAAATCAGATAGGAAAAAAAATGAGTGTACCCATGTTTCCTCTTCAACAACATAGACTCATGTAAAACGAAACTCGGAATGCTTACACAAATAAACAAGAATCCATTCTTAAATAAAAATGGGGACGTCTTGTCGATCGAGTCGGCTGAAAAAAATTTCTATAACTCTGAAAAAAAACACTTTTGGTTAATTTTTATCATGTCTTCTAGACATGATAAAAATTAATGAACCCCCCTTTTTGTCTGGGAAGGATGTCTCACTCTTTCTAAAAATAGACCATCACTCACCCTTTCTAATAGCAACAATTCCAAGAATGAGTCATGGTTTGTTTTTTTCGAATGGGTGAGACATCCTTCCCAGACAAAAAGAGGGGACAGTTAATTTTTATCATATCTCGTATAAGACATGATAAAAATTAACCAAAAGTTTTTTTTTTTTTTTTTAACTCAGAAATTTTTTTCAGAGCTCTGAGAATTTTTTTTCTAGTCGACTTGGCTGGACAAGACATCTCCGGATTCTTTCTGGAATGGACTCTATGATCTATTTAAACATTTCGAGTTCCGAGTTTCGCTTCAGTTGAGTGTGAGCCGTTCAAGAAGAAGAAACCATCCTGTGACTGGATAGAGAGAACTATTCCTTTTTCCATTCACCCGTTGTGTTGAACCGTTCAGATATTTGCTTTTATTAATATTTTTTTCCTAACCCACCCGTCTTTAAACAATGGAATAGTGTGAAAGGGTCAACCCATTTTATAGATATCAACCTCATACCCTCATCTCAACGGGTCTCGAGTGGGAGAAGGAAGGAGCAGGCGACGAGAACTAAGCATGTCTGTTTATCGAGTAGACGCATCGGGGAAAGAACGATACCCGACCGACCCCCAACATCCTCACTACGAATTATACGTTACGGATCCTGAAGGAAATCTTATCTTGGCTCGAGACGAAAACGGTCATGAGTATTACGCGGTAGATTTAAACGGAAACCAATACATTTTAGCTCCTCGACGGTATGCCCGAACGTCTTTTGGACGAGAATACTGCCCGAAATTTCAAAATGGGGACGAGTATTCGCTTTATACGTCTGTTTTATTCCCTTATGCCAAAGACGAATCGGGGCATGAAATGTATCCTAAAAAGGCGGATGGAGTCGAATATTGTTTAACGGCCGGTGATCGAATTCGTTATGCTCGCGATGCTTGGGGAAACGAGTTTTATCCTCGAAGAGCGGATCAGCAAACGGAATACCTCTGTGAAGAAGTGGGGTATGCGAAAAGAGCCGACGGATCCGAAACGTATCCTAAATTTTATATCTACACTTCTGGTTAAGATCTCTTTCTCTCTCTCTCTCTATCGAAAGAGAAGAAAATAATAAAGAGTGTGTTACTGCAATGGAGCATTCTGACGCGGAACCTATTTCTTATTCCATTTGGTGTGTGAAATGCCGAGCCAAGACCGATACGGTCGACGTCCACTATCGCATGTCGAAAAATCGACGGCCGATGGTCACGGGAAAATGTCAGGTGTGTGGAACCAACAAACAACAGTTTATTACAAATGCTTCCGTTCCACCTGGAATTCAGTTCCTGCATGACGAGGAAGAAAAAGGAAAATGTTCCGAGTAAGAAGAAACAAGTATACAAATCAAAAATTGGAAAAAGATGGATCTTACTATTATATGCTCTCCTAAAGCGGGTGGTTCTCCTTTACAGTTTGGCATACAGACGGATTCGCATAATCCGGTTCCAAGACTCGTGAATTTTCCTCAACCGGCAACTCCACCCTTAGATACTTCTTCTTTGAATGAGTTTTCTAGCATTCTGAAAGAATATCTAAACGTCGTGAAAGAATTGATTCTTCCCCTGCATCGAAATGTTGAAGAAAAGAGCTCTGAATGTGGAAGCTAGGACACGGATCCAAAGCAAATTCAGAGGGTTGAAAGGGATAGGTGAAAGTCCATTATTAAAAAAAACAATGGTCATGTCATGTCTTGTCGATCGAGTCGGCTAGAAAAAATTCTCTAGATGAGATTAAAAAAAAAAAAAAAAAACTTTTGGTTAATTTTTATCATGTCTTAAGACATGATAAAAATTAACTCTCTCTTCTTTTTTGTCTGGGAAGGATGTCTCACCCTTTCTAAAAATAGACCATCACTCACCCTTTCTCAAGGCAATTATTCCAAGAATGAGTCATGATCTATTTTTAGAAACGGTGAGACAACCTTCCTTGACAAAAAGGAGGGACAGTTAATTTTTATCATGTCTAGAAGACATGATAAAAATTAACCAAAAGTTTTTTTTTTTCATCACTTAGAAAATATTTTCCAGAGCTCTGAGAATTTTTTTTCCCAGTCGACTCGATGATCCAAACAACAAGACATCCAAAATTGTTTCTAGAAGAAACTCTCGCTTCTCTATTTAAACCCCTCGCGTTTCCAACTTCAGATCCGTGTGTGCTGTGCACTCAACCTAGATACGCGCTTCTCCTCCCTCCTGGAAAGAGCCTTTTTTTTCTTAGCTCTTAGCATTTTTTCTCAGCTTCATTTCCATTCTCCAGGTTTCTGTCTCCTCCTTTCCGTTAACACTGCAAAATTTCTAAATTTCTCATCACTCGGAGCTTGGAAATCTGTCATCAAAAAAACATGACATAGCTCTGCTTTCAAGGAGTCGGTTTAGATCCGTCAGGATCATGGCTGATTTTCCATGATGGCTCTCCAACCTCAATATTAGAGTTTGAAAGGAATAAGGTAAAAAAAGTTCGTCCTAGATATCCAACGAAACGTAAAAAGAGCGACGAGGATCTAAAAAAGCTACGACCCTTTCCAGAAGGGGAGGGAGCAATGGATATTCAGGTGAGTCCACAGCATGGACTGCACGAAAATGAAACGGCTTCCGCAGATAACAGAATGTTCGAGATGTCTCTCGTCGATCAAGTCAGCTGGTAAAATTTTCTAAGAGCTGAGAAAAATGTTCGCATACCTTCACAGAAATTCTTTCCAGGAGGGAGAAGTGTGTATCCAGGTCGAATTCACAGCACAGACTGAACTGAAGTTGGAAACATGAGTGGTTTAAATAGAGAAGGGAGAGTTCCTTCTAGAAACAATTTGGATCTGTCTTGTTTGGATCATCGAGTCGGCTGGGAAAAAATTCTCAGAGCTTTGGAAAAAATTTCTGAGTGATGAAAAAAAAAAAAAAACTTTTTGTTAATTTAAAAATTAACTCTCTCTTCTTTTTGTCTGGGAAGGATGTCTCACCGTTTCGAAAAACAAACCGTGACTCATTCTTGGAATAATTGCCATGAGAAGGATGAGTTTTGGTTTCGTTTTCGAAACGGTGAGACATCCTTCCTTGACAAAAAGAGGGGACAGTTAATTTTTATCATGTCTATAAGACATGATAAAATCTAACAAAAAGTTGTTTTTTTTTTTCAGAGCTTTGAGAATTTTTTTCTCCCCCAACCAACTCAATGGACTAGACGATGAGTTTTTAAGAATGGACGTTTTGTTATTTATGCAGATATTCCGAGTTTCGCGTCAGGTAAATGCGCGCTCACCTTAGAGTGGATTCCCTTCAGACAGGTCTAGAGAGTGGATAACCCATTAAGAATTCTTCGACAGGTTTTTGGAAAAAGAAATCGTTAAGAAGTGAGTATTGATTTTGATATTCTTTTTCAACCTTGGGTCAGTTTCTAGTACATTCCTATACTAATTCCATTGTATTTAAAAAAATAATGTCAGCACGGACTGATCTGACCCGAAACGCTTGCCCATCCAGTTGGCTGGAGGGAGGGAAAAAAAAGAAATTTGTTTTGAAGGATATGTCAATTCTTTTCTAAAAATAGATTTCTAACAAAAGAATGAACCTTTGTTGGAAATCTATTTTTAGAAACATGTCTAGACAAGTTTCTAAAAATGTTGACATTTCTAAAAATGTTTCTAAAAATGTTGACATGTTGACAAGAAAAAAATTCTTTTTTTTTTCCTGAGAGTGAAATGATTTTTTTCTTTCCACCCACTTTTCTTTCTTTGGGAGGAAGGAAGAACTTCCCTTCCCCCCGCCTTTTTTCCACTAGTATTTATATAGATCCGAGTTTTTCTACCTACAGGGTTCATTCTCGTTCTTCCTTCTCAATCGAGCAAAACTAAAATGTCGACCGATGCCGTTGCAGTTCTACCTACCCTTGTGGAAATCACGCCCGTCTGTCATCTCGAACGAGCTCATCAATGGGAACCTCTCTCCCGTTTCGAAGAATGGTTTCGGGACCCGGAGCGTATGGAACAAATCGTCCAAGAAACCATGTGCTATTTATCCTGTTACGATGGAAAAATCCTGCATTATTTTTCGTCCATCGAAGCTTTCAAGCACTTTGCTTTCCAATCGATGATGGAGGCAGGAACCTTTCGCTTACACGCTTATCTGCGATGGGAAAATGTGATCGCCGTCGATGCTGGAACCTTTTTAAAACTGTTTTACGTTTCACCCGAGTAGGTTCATATTCTTCAAACCGGAGAAACTTCCATCCGTCTTTATGAATGGGAAATGGAATCAGAAGCCGACGGGTATCGCATGATTCCCTATCGACTGCGAGCTCGCTCCGTGTACATTATTCACGGACCTCTTTACTACCAACTCCAATTTCATGACAAGACGGTGTTTGCCGTAGACGCCCTCTCCAGGAAGAAAATGGAGCCTTTACGAGCGTTGCATCCTGAACAGCATTTCCAATTCCCTGCTCGCGAGGAAGAGAGGAGAAGGAAAAGATCCAGAAGGAGGAGACACCTAAAGAGGTACTAAAAAGAAGTCGGAAGGTAGAAGCATATTTTTTTTCATTAACGGAAAAAAACAGTGGATCATTCTTTGTATATTTCTTGGAAAAAAAAAGAAAAAGACTAATAGTCATAATAGAGGGAGTTAGGAGGGACCCTATCTATATATAGCTCTCTATATAAATCGGAAGCGTCAACAGGACGGTCCACCTAAAACAATCTACCTTATCTTTCTCAGAGCAGAGTGGAAGAAAGGCCAAGATGCGTGGACTCATTGGAAGCAAAAAAATTCGAGTGGTTTAAATAGATAAATGAGAAAAGATTTTGAGAGGTGTTGTTTTATGGATGGAGCTGGCTGGGAAAAAAAATTGGCAAAGCTCAGAGAAAAATTTCCTGAATTGAAAAAAAAAAAAAAAAAAAAAACCTTTTTGTTAATTTTTATCATGTCTTATAGACATGATAAAAATTAACTCTCTCTTCTTTTTGTCTGGGAATGATGTCTCACCATTTCGAAAAATAGACCATCACTCATCATCCTTTCTAAAATAATAGAATTTCAAGAATGGGATATGTTCTATTTTTCGAAACGGTGAGACATCATTCCCAGACAAAAAGAAGAGAGAGTTAATTTTTATCATGTCTATAAGACATGATAAAAATTAACCAAAAGTTTTTTTTTTTTTTTTTTTTTTTTTTTTTTTTTTTTTTTTTTAAACTCAAAATTTTTTTCCAGAGCGCTGAGACTCACTCATCCAAACAAGACATCTAAAATTGTTTCTAGAAGGAGCTCTCATTTTTTTCTATTTAAGGAACTCGAGTTTCGGCTTCCCATCAGTCTGTACTCTGCATTCAACCTGGATACCCATTCTTTGGAGATAGGGGGGAAACTTTCGCAGTTTTTTTTTCCTGAAACCCTCTATGGATCAGAGAATCTCACACATATCCTCCTCCGTGGATCGAAATGGACTGACCGCCATATCTGTTTTAGATAATAGTTTTGAATTTTCCACCTCCTCCACAAGATTGGACTATCTCAATATTTTTTTTAAAGAAAAACAAAATTATTTTTTATGATTATTCTACAATTTTTAGGTTTTCTTTCCCCCCCACTCCTCTTTAAGAAGAATAAAAACATAAAGCACATTGAAACAGTTCCGATAAATTTTGAAACTGAAATTCCATCACCTTGTTCTCCACGGGACCAAAATAAGTTTCCCCGGTCTGAAAATCTTCTTGGATTTGAAGAGGTTCTCTCATCACACTCTGAAGCCAGGTCGAAAAGAGGAGAGCGTCTGGACCCAAATCGTTGAGCAGTCTTTCCAGGAAATCGAAGGTGGTAAAAGGAGTATAGCGGAGAATCCGGCTGGGGCGGTCCGACGTATCGATCCAGAGATCCGTCGTTAAGAATCGGTAAGGGCGAAAAGGGGCTTGAGAGATCCATTGCTGAATAGTCCGTTGACTTTTCGGACTCATCCAAGTCCCTTGCTGGGAAAGGCAAGTCACGAGTTCCGATCCTCGAAAATAGAGCGTGCCCGATCCCAAGTAAAACGTGAGGGGAATTGTCTTGGCGAAATGGAAATGAATCGCGAGGGAAAAAGACTCTCGTCGTAACCACTCCATGGCGTTTGGTTTTCTCTCTCTTGAGGATGAGATGGAAAAAAAAAGAAAAGAGAACTTTTCTCTCGGTTTCTTTTATATATAGGAAGAGAGAGGGGAAGGAGTGTTCTCGAAAAGACTCATGGGAAATTTCCTCTTCTTCTTCTTTTTGGGGTAGGTGGGAGGAACTCGTTTTTTTTTTTTTTGGCGGAGAGAATGCGTCGGATGACATCCCGAGACATTAAAAAAAAGAATAGATAGGATGGATTCTTCAAGTGGGAAATGCGGGGTGGTTAAGGTATCTTATTTTAAAGAATATTATTACCATTCTTCGAGGGTGAGACGTCTTACCATTAAGTCAGGTAATCCGAGATGATGAGCATTCCTTTTGACATGCCTCATATGTTTTCTAATAGTTATGTAACATAAATTTTCCAGGCTAAGAATACGTGGTTCAACAGCATAATTGAGTAACCGCATATTTTCCTCTTCCAATTTTCCATTTTTTCGCCAGCGTTCTAAAACGGTTTTGGGATCGCAACACCGGACATTTGCACCAGCAAGCAACAACATATCCACGATGAGTTTGCATCGTAATTGACAGGCATAGTGTAAAGGGGTAAAACCAAAAATATCATGTTTGTTCATGTCGCATCCAAGAAGAATCAGTTGCCGAACGATATCATCCATTGAGAACAAAATAGCGAAATGTAAAGCATTTCTTTTCGTTAATCTGTGTTCATAAAAAACGGGTGGTTCCGCGTTTATTATTAATTTTGTGAATATCCATTGATGAAAACTGTTAGAAAAACTCATATTGAATTCAACTCTATTAAATTTACGCGTAGCTTCTGTGATAGATAGGTAGGAGATATCCTTAAATTCTTCACTGGACGGGGTTCTTGAGAAGAGAGGGTAGAACCATGTTGGAGAGCACACACTCATTCTAAAAGGAAACACGGATTGAACTAAAGCGAAACTCGGAATGCTTAAATAGATGAGCGATAGTCCGTTCTTAAAAAATTGGATGGTTTTGTCCATCGAGTTGGCTGGAAAAAATTTCTGAAAGCCAAGAAAAAAATTTCTAAACCTTAATTTAAAAAAAAAAAAAAAAAAAAAAAAAAAAAAAAAAAAAAAACTTTTGGTTAATTTTTATCATGTCTTAAGACATGATAAAAATTAACTGTCTCTTCCTTTTGTCTGAGAATGATGTCTCATCCTTTCGAATATGTTTCTAAAAATAAATTTCCAAGAAAGAAATGAGTCATGTTCTATTTTTAGAAGCATATCGAGACAACAGGTTATCAACATCATTTGAAAAAGAGGGTATAGTTAATTTTTATCATGTCTAAAAACATGATAAAAATTAACAAAAAGTTTTTTTTTTTTTTTTTTTTTTTTTAAGGTTGAAAATTTTTCTGAGAGAAAAAATATTTTTCCCAACGACTTATCTTTTTTACTCCTACCTACTTTCATTCCCCCCTCTTACTCTTTCTCTATATAAACGATTGCAGAAGGAATCGCGGCTCATTTTCTTGAGCAGATGGGTCGAGAACAGATGGCTACGGGAGACTTAATCATGACGTGTGAAGACAATGATGAACCCTGTTTGGACTTGCAACCTTCTTCGCCTTTATATGAATGTGTTTCTTCGGAGAATGAGTATATCACGTCGTGGTCTGATATATCGCCAACTCCTTCTCCTCCACCTGTCCGCCGTAGGATCAAAAAGAAGAAACCTAATCCAATTCGTGATACTCCTTCTCTGAATTTCAATCCCCCGTTATCGCCCATTTCGTCTTCTTCCTCTCATTATTCAGAAATAATGGACCAATCCTCTCCACCACGCATGCGTTCTACAATCGAAGAAGATCTTCCCTCCTCATCTCATTCTACTTCTTCTACTAAAAAAAAGAAATATCGAACTGAAATTCATCCGAGTGTCATAGGTGTGCTGGCCATCACGTCTGATGGATACACTCTGACAAACAGTGTCCGGTTTGCCTCTAGAGACATGAAAACGTATCGACCGCATACCAAATGGATTCAGCAATTGAATGAGGATCTGCGAAAACTTCATATTCAAAGACTGTATGTCGCGAATGAACATTGTCGAAAAAAAATTTATCAATTGCTCCGTGTTGAATCTGTATGGACAGTAAGCTATAAACCTTCTCGTCGTCCACAGCAATGTGAGTATTGTGGAACGAAATATTGTCATCGATTTATGGCTATGATCGCCCTGCAACAAATAGTGAAATATGGTGTCAATAAATATATTCATTGAAGAACCAAAAGAAGTGTCTTTTTTTTATAGATGATGATTAGTATTTTGTCCAACCTCCTCTGTGTTCTATGACAGATGCAATTCGTCGAGGCATGGACGCGATTAATGTTTCAAAATAAGTTTCTTCCAAATTATAAAAAGCATCGCGGACCAAGTCCCATAATTCCAATCGGTTTCGAGCTACCCGATTCGCTAATCGACGTTCTAATTCCGCCCAAACATTTTCGACGGGATTCAAATCGGCTCCTTTAGGAGGCCAGTCTTCGACCATAGGAATTTCATGTTCTCGAATCCATTGTGTGACGCGTAAACTCGTATGGATCGGAGAGAGATCGTGCATGAACAAGAGACGGTGTTCGGTGATCAAAGGGTTTAAAGAAACATCGGGAGGTTGACTATGATCGAGAAGCACCGGCTCTAAAATATTAGAGAGGTAATAGTCGGCATTTAAATGCTGGATCCCGATTCGACGGATTTGGTTGGGAAATTTTCCGCTCATGCACATCCAGACACTGAGATTAAAACGACCGGAACGTTGACGGCCTTCTAACGCAGAAGAAAAATAACGTTCGTCTTGATAACGCAGGACCTGTCGAGGCCGCCATACGCGAATAGGACCGTACCCGATCGAACTAAATACTTTCTCGTCGGAAAATATAATCCGGGACCAATCATCGACCGTCCATTCCACACGCTGAGAAGCAAAGTCTAGCGTCGTTGACGATGAATCTCCCGCAAATAATCTTTTCGGACGGGGATGCGCGACACTAATCCTTTTTCTTTTAATCGACGATGAACCGTTTGAGCGGTGCAAGGCACTTGTAATCGACGACCAATATCCGTCGCGGGTAAAAAGGGATCACCCGTCGACATTTCAAAAATACGTTGATCCATTTCTTGGGTCGTGGCTCGAGGTCGGCCGGATTTGTGTTTGGTTTGATAGTTCTCCTCATTTTCCGAGGAGCGGGAGATCCAATATTGAACTGTGGAAGGAGCGACATTCAAGTGTCGAGCAATTTGACGAACCGTTTGCCCTCGTTCATAATACAAACGACGAATTTCCCGTCTTATTTCAATAGGTGTATACGGCATGATAAGAATAAGAATAATACAAGTAGGATCTTGGTTACCATGTTCCTTGATTTCATTTCAACGTGTCACGGTCCCGATAAAATCGTAGCAAGTGTAAATGGTCAATTGCAGTGCACGGAGTGTGATCAAATTCAAGATGCGTATGCTTTTATTTTACAAGCGTCCTTTCCTGATGACAGTGATCCGTTCTTATCAGCTCGTCTAGCTCGAGAATATGCGAATTGGACGGGAGATTTGAACGTACCCTGCACATTTCCTCTCATAGGGATTCCTGGTATTTTACCGATCCGTAATGTTTCCGTCACGTTACGTATTTTATTAAACGGGATTCGATTATTACAATGCGTGAATGCCCCTTTTCGATCCCAGGCCGAACCTTTTGAATCGTATGAATCGCTCGAACGGTTCATGATCGAATACATGGACGAATACGCCCAGCATATTGAAAAAATCGCCAATGAAGAGAATCACTCCCAAGTCGATAAAGCGGCTCTGCACGCTCTTTTCACCAACATGAAATCGCTCATGGAAAATGTCCATCAAGACGAGGACCAACCTTTCAATTTCTTAAGTTATTATCACAAAGTCCTAGCTCCCTACGTAAAAATATGTGACGACGACGATGCTTCGTTCCTTCTACCTCCTACTTCCAAGGATGTTGAAAAGGATCCCGCTTATCAATTATGTTTGGAAATGAAAGCCTCGAATCAAATTCGGGCTCGTTATTCTCCTTACACGACCCTATTTGATCTTGTGCACGTCATGATTTATTGCAATTTATGCCGGAACGAACTCAACGTGGTGGCGAATTTCGTGTTTGAGTTTGGAGTTCGCATTTGTCGTCGCCCCTTCTTCTTCTTCAAAGAATCGTTCTTGACCCAGCAATTGCGAAAACTGGTCACTTCTCAAATTACGTACCATCGGAATACAGAATTCTACTACCTCCTTTGAGAGATTCAACAAGGCGGCACGTGCGATGCCTTATCACTAGAATTTATTGAAAAAATGAGTCGAATCGAAACCTTTTTAGCGAAAGTGTTCCTAGGAAAAGCGGATGATCGAATAAAGCAGTTTGCATTCAAACAAAATTTCCCCTACGTCCTGTTTGTTCCGAAAGAAGACGAAGAGACGACGAAAAAAGCCACCCAAATTGATGAGTACCTCGGATATCTTTTCGGGACCGGGTTTATTATTTCCAAGCTCAAAGGTAAAGGATTAGTGAAAGGTTGGATCGCGACGGGTAAGAAATTTTACCGTCTTGTACAGAAAGTGGCCTTGAAAATACGCGAATTTGAAAAATCCGACGAAGAAATTTTCTGGACGATGGAAATGGTGAAACTGTTCTTATGTTCCGACGGGTATATGGAAAAAGAATTGAGAATGTTACTCAATGTAGCGACGAAGGAATCTCAAGTTCCCTCTCGTCAAGAAATATGTCAAGGAGGAGGAGGAGGAAGAAGAAACGAAGACGGCGAAGAGATGGATATGTCATAATCAAGTAAATCATTGGGAAAAATAGCAGACGCAGAGGAAGAAATCTGTGGAATTTGCCTGAAGGCCTTCAAAGAAACGAAACGCTATAAAGTCTACAATCTCGATTGTGAGCATTCCTTTCATATTAAATGTATAAAGAAATGGATTCGAGAGTATGGTAAAAAGAAATGCCCGACCTGTCGGACTCGTATCAGCCAGGATGATATGCTCTATTTCACCAGCGGAACATTGCAAATGGAACATTTAAGAATAGATTCGGATGAAGAGGAAGAGGAGGAAGAACCAGAGGTGGAAGAACCGCCAAGGCAACGACGAAGACGAAGACCCGAAGAAGAATTAGTCGATCTGGGAGGCCATGGTCTCATTTTTTCAGGGCCTAGTACCAGTCAGACGAGACCCAGAAGACAGAGAAGAGAAGATTTAGTGGGAGATTATGCTTATATGGATACACCTAGACAAAGTTCACCTACCTCAGATGATGAAGAACGGGAAGTCAATCCTTATTTTGGTCGACCGAATGCATTTTGGAGAGAAATGAGACGACAAAGACGAATTAGAAGGAATTAGATGATTCTTAAAATAAAAATAAATACAGTACGCAAAAATGGAAAAGTAAGACTCACGACTGGTGTATAATATTTCGTTATCAACAGATCCATCTCATATACATCGTTATATCAACAGATCTATTTCCAAATGGAAAAGTAAAACCGACCGACTGTTGAAAAATATTTCTCAAAAAAATTTGATAGTAAAAAAAAAAAAAAAAAAAAAAACTTTTTGTTAATTTTTATCATGTTTTTTAGACATGATAAAAATTAACTGTACCTTCTTTTTTATTTTGAATGATGTCACCGTTTCTAAAAATAGATTTCTAAGAATGAATCATGCTTTTCTTGGAAATTTATACTTAGAAACATGTCTAGACAACATGTTGACATCATTCCAAACAAAAAGGAGGGTAGAGTTAATTTTTATCATGTCTAAGACATGATAAAAATTAACAAAAAGTTTTTTTTTTTTTTTTTTTTTTTTTTTTTTTTAATACCACATTAGATTTTTTTGAGAAATATTTTCCACCAGTCGGTCGGTTTTACTTTCTTTTTTTGGAGATGTTGATAACGATATATAAGTCGATATATAAGTTTCACTCACTGGGTTCTGATTCATTCGTTTTCGCCTTTGCTTTCACGAGATATCGAGACCGCTTCAGCATTTCGAAGGAAGCCCCTTTGATGTTATACTGTTTCTTCAATCGTCGCTTTAGATTAAATAAATACTGGTAATGATTTTTTCCAAATAGTTTGGATGGAGGAGCATTGAATAGAAACTGGAATAACTTTATCTGATTTGGATCCTTATAGACTTCTAAAGATTTAGACGCAAACGCTTTTCGTTTCTCTGGATCATCGTTTAGATAGCCCAAGATGTGAATCATCCTCAATTTCGTTTCTAAAAGTAATAAGACTATCAGCGACAGTTCATCTGTTTCATAATTGGAGAGACAGTGATTACGGATTTGATTCATCTGCTCTGCTGTAAAACGTTGGTGTTTCCGACGACGAGGTTTCTTGACCACCACCTCATCTGCAGAAGGTAAGAACCATTTTCGTCGAATAGCATTAAAGCGTTTGAAATATATTTCGCGGAACGTTGTTTTTGATCGATAAGATATTGGTGATATTCTTGAAGTGTTTCGGTATGATTTAGATCTTTATGCATTTGTAAACACCAAGTTTCATATTGATTTTCATAAATAGAGTAGACTAATTTACTAGTTTTTGAGGGAGACATGATGCTTCTTTTATTTTTGGTATAATGAAGAACTCTTACTTATTTATAATTTTTTAATAGGTTTTTGAATCAAAAAAATATTTATAATAAGAAGAAGAAACAGTAGAAACAAAATGGCCGAATGTTGTCCAATTTGCTTAGACGAACTCATTGCCGAAGATGTAGAAACCATTTCTACTTTAACGTGTCAACATCAGTTCCACACGAAATGTATTGACATTTGGAGAGAAAAAGCATTGACGTGTCCTGTCTGCCGAGAACCGTTTAAAGATGCCCTGCAGAAATTAATTTCTATGTTTCTCCCTTTTCGACGTTCTTTTTTATATGATGTAATTTACGATTATGAAAACCGCATCAGGTTTTCAGACGATGAGGATGAGGCTGATTTAGATGATTTACTCATGTATGAATTATTGGGACCTTGGGAAACTTCTGAGGAGGAAGAGGAGGAGGAAACAGAATCAATCGAACCTGAGGAAGAAAACCAGAGTGAGGAAACTAATTGAAACTGGAAAAAGGAATCGAGACCATAGATGGGTTTGAGTAAATTAGCCGATGACGGATGTAGGGATTGGACTCGAACCGATGGAATGGATTGGGACTGATATTCATCCCATTTCTTTAATCCCATCCGAAGATTTAAAGCCAATGACTTTTTCATATATTCGGAAAGAAGGAATCGCCAGGTTTTGGGACGATACTTTCCAACAATCTCGAGAGCGTTTAACATGCTGAGATAGCATTCTTGAGCTGTCCGACACAGTTTCAAATGAAAGACAACATCCATTTCATTCTCGACTTGCTTCCACCATCTCCCAGTTTGATATTTCCTTGGGTACAGCACTTCATTGTGTGGATATATTTCAGCCTCATCTTCGATCCACGGTTTCATGGTACTGGAAGGAAGGTCGTAGGGATCGCCTAAATGATAATTCAGTAACTGACAATTAGATAAATTGAGATGAAGATGGCTCGTGAAAACAATGAGACGATCGGCATAGGCTGGTTTGACCACAGAGTCTCCAAAATTCGGTTCGATCCAGATGAGAAGATCGCAATGCGTGCCGTCGCATTCGTAAGACGGATCTAACCCGCTGACGAACCAATCGTTGGAATCGTCGAGAAGAATATGGACCGTTTTATGATGTCGAACAAAAAGGGTTTCCAAATGATAGGATAAGAGGGAAGGATGCCTTCCTAGATTACCTAATACAACGGTCACGGGTGCGTCTTGACATTTCTTGAAAAGATCTTGAATGCAACCCATGGTGGTTGTTCCGCATACTTGATTCCCGAGACGAGTCAGAAAAGATCCCATGCTTCTTATTCTTTATTTTTTTAACGCAGCTCGCATATATTCTTGATCTTTCTGGAATTCCGATTCAGGATAAGGTGGCTTTTGAAGACTGACATTCACTTCATTATGAAATTGAAACCAGACGTGGGCAAAGTGTTCGCCTAAAAACCGTTCTTTATACGTTTTGAGTTTGGATAAGTAATGATACACACAAATCCCGCATCGGAGAGTTCGATATAAAGATTCTGTCACAAAGTCTCTCCAAAGAGTTTTCGCGAGACGAATATCCTCGTCCTGCTCGTCCTGAACTGAAAACGCTTCGGCCATCCAATGTAAAAGCCGCCAGTAATAAGGACCAAAGACCAACGTGTTGTGGTAATTGATGTGATGAAAATAATCTTCGGCTGAAAAAGGTTGTGGGGATACGGAAATGCCGATCCGGGTCATCAAGTCTTGAATCGCCTGACTTTTCCCCTGGAGTAATTCAATCACCACTTCGTCTAAAAAGAAAAAGTATTCGCTCTTCCATCGAATACGGTACAGGAGCGTTAAGACGCAGTACGTGGTCCATTTAAAGAGTTGAATCCAACTGTATTCGCCTACCCAAGCTCCAGGTCGTAGAAACGTCCGTCCCCATTTATCTTGGTTCATTAAATTGGCCATGAATAATAAATAGGTGACGACGACTTCATCTAATCGTTGTTGGGGCTCTTCTTCTCGGAAAGCGGTCGTAAAGTGGGTGACGTCAATACTCGGAGGAGGAGGTGGAGAAGAAGGGGTTTTGAAGTGTAAAAGTTCATGAATTTTATGAGCCACGAACGGTGAAACACGAGCCTGGCTTTCTTGGAGTTCGTTCGAAACGATCGGTTCATCTTCTAAATAAGTTCGTTTTAAACGTTTAAAGGTTTGAGCATCCATTCTCTTTACTTAAACCACCATTGACGAAAACGGCAATACCAATCTCCCACGTCTTTATTTTGCACCAAACTGCCGAGCAATTCCCCGAAGGTTGTAAAAATCGTCAGCTTGCGAATGTATCCAAAAGCCAGAAAGAGAAAAATGAATCCGTTGATGAGGAGGAAAAGGAGAAAGAACCAGCTTTGTGTTAAAATGAGACAAAACAGGATCACGAAGGACGTATACGCTCCAGCGACTAAAAGCGTTCCTAATGTTAAGGAATCCATTTGTTTTTTTTTCTTCTTCTTCTCTATTCTTGACCTAATGTCTCGTAATAAAGGGTCCGATACGTAATATTCTGTTAAGCATTATAAACGGGATGGTGGATAAAGAGAAATAATAAAATCCATAAGAGGATCGATACCATATTTTTGTTTTCTTTGTTCTGAGTCAGAAGAGAAGAGATAATAATAAAGTAACTCATATTAATTAAAAAAATGGTTCGAAGGGATAAACCCAAATCTGATAAAGCGGAACGAAAATTGCTTCGAATGGAAGCAGCTCCTCCTAATCATGTAGGAGACCCAGTCGTTGACAACCCCCTTAACAATCACCCTCCAAGCAATCCATCTAACCATCCTCCTCCAATCCATGACAATCCTCCTAATAATGATAATGTAGGCAATATTCCCATGGACGTGGATGAGGAAATAATTCGTCGGCATAGGCGAGATCTCCTGAATTACGAAGAATACTACCCCGATCGAATGAAATCAGATAAGCGCTATGCCAAATTGGCTGACGGAAATGAGATTTATGCTAAGAATCGACAAGGAGATGAATTTTATATGCTGGATCCCGATGGAAATATTGTGTTTGCAAAACAAATCTCTCCCATCACCGGTAAAATAACCCCTGTCTATGCCGTCGATCATCTGAACCGTTCTATTTTACCCGTCGACGCCCAAAACCGTCCCGTGTATGGATTTGATAGTGATGGGGAACCCATGTTTCCCATGGAAAACGGAAAAATGGTGTATCTGTTCTACGGAGGAAAAGAATGGTATCCGGAAAATCCTCAGACCAAAGAACAAATCTATGCTTTAGACGAGCACCATCGACCCTATTTTGCCAAAGACGAGCATCAAAAGCCTTACTATGCTCGAAAACTCGATGTCAATCAATTCCCTATCGAATATGCCCCTCTCGATTCCAACGGTCAACGGATCTATATTCCCTTAGAGAACAATAAATTCCAATACCCGTTTAATCTCGTCACAAAACGACCGCTGTTTGAACTCTCTCCGGATCAGGACGAAATGTATTTCCGAAACAATACGCTAGGTGAATATTATCAAGTAAACGAATTCAACGATGAAATTTACGCTCGAGATCGTTTGCACAATGAAATGCCGGCTAGGAACATCGATGGAACCCCTTATTACGCTAAGAGAGCGAGTGGGGACGAATACTATCCCAAGCAACTCAACGGTCTCGAAACGTATATTCGAATTGGAAATAGGGACGAACCGGCCTTAGATGCTTTAGGAGGAGGCATTTATGCGAAAGATGAAAACTTGGACGAATATTATCCGAGAATTTACCACGACGACAATGACGAATAAAGCAAAACGATTACCAAAGGATCTTCGATGGCAAAAGATGAGTATTATGCAGTCGACAATCTTGGAAATCAGCGATATAGAAAGGATCGAAGAGAATTTGAAACATATATTACCACTGACGATCCCAGTCTACTGTATGCCCTAGACAAATATAAAGTTCCCCATTATGCTAAAAAACCCGTATATATCGGTGGAGAAAAAAAATTTGAGGAGTATTATGGAAAAATCAATAACTTGCCCGTCTTTCTAAAGTACCAGGGTCGAGAAATTTATGCCAAAGAGCATTCCGGGGCCGAGATGTATCCCAAAGATTTGTTTGGGAACGACATGATTGCTCGAGATGCCGACGGGCGGTATTATTATGCTAAAGATGAGACAGGAAATGAAAAATATCCCTTGTTCGCCGACGATACGGAACACAAGCCCGAATACATGTCTTACGCCCTCGATAAAAACGGTATTCCGTTCTATCCTATCAATTCTCAGGGTAAACCCATCTATCCTAAAAATGCTACAGGCGATGAATTTTATCAAATCCTTCACCCTTTCACTCAGCAAGTCATCTTTGGAAGAGATACCGATCAGAACCAAGTGTATGCGCGGAAAGCGGATAGAGGCGAAATTTACCCGGACAGCGGTCAATTCGCCATGACGAGGCTGAAAGAATTCTTTTATGCTCATGATAAGAACGGGGTCATTATTTACCCGGTCGATCAACACGGCAACGAACGATATTTAGTGACGGACAAAGGATCGTACGATCAATTGATGAAAGATCCGGCCGTGAAACGATACGCCAAAGATGCAGACAATAATGAAATCTATCCGGAAATTATTCATGCCGATAAGCGCATTACCCAAAAACCTTTAGGAAACCGGTACGCTCAAAATAAATTGGGTGAATATTACTACCCGGTCGATCGATACAATAACGAGTACATTGTCCAGTTCAAGAAAGTGAGTGAGGAACAAATCTTTGCGAGTGGATACCCCATCACGTGTGATCAAATCATCATTGTTCCCAATTTAAATGACAAGCCCTGGATGCATGCGTTTATACGAGACCCTAGAATTGAACCCGAAAATTTGATAGGCTACTTGTACCGATCGCATTCGAAACCGATGGATTATTTGACCAATTTGAGATCTAAACGCGCTTCTCGACACGGGTTCCAACCCTATAAAGTTACATATAATAACTCGGAGGGTAAAGTGGTCGAGAAAGTGGAAAGCGGTCTTCCAGGACAGGAAGATCCAGTGGAAGAGGAAGAGAAAAAGAAGAAAAGAAAGAAGAAAATATATGCCAACCCGATACAGTCTGACGAAAATAATCATCAATCCACCACCAACTGGACTAAAATCATTCTTTCTATGATAGGTATCTTGGCCATACTTGCGTTCCTAATCTGCATTAATATACTGTTTAAAAACTAAAGTCGTGAGAGAAAGAAAAATATCTGAAACAATCCATTCTTAAAAAGATTGGGATGTCTTGTCAATCCAGTCGGTTGGAAAAAATTTTTCAGAGCTGAAAAAAAAAAAAAAAACTTTTTGTTAATTTTTATCATGTATTCTAGACATGATAAAAATTAACTATCTACTCTTTTTGTCTAGGAATGATGTCTCACCCTTTCGAAAATTAGACCATGACTCACCCTTTCTAAAAATAAAATTCCAAGAAATAAATGAGTCATGGTGTATTTTTAGAAACATGGTGAGACATCATTGAAAACAAAAGGGGGATAGTTAATTTTTATCATGTCTAGAAGATATGATAAATATTAACAAAACGTTTTTTTTTTTTTTTTTTTTTTTTTATAAATAGCTCTGAGAAATTTTTTGAAATTTTTTCCAGCCGACTGGATTCACAAGTCATCACCATTTTTTTTAGGAATGAACTCTTCCTTATCTATTTAAGCATTTCGAGTTTCGCTTCAAATGTGTACGTGCTGTTGAAGAGGGACCCACCTAGATCCTAGTTCACTCATTCATGGGGAAGGAAAAAAAAGTATTCTATAACGTGTTGGATAATGTTGGAGGTAAGTCTCTTTCTTTTTCATTTTTTTCTAAAGATTTATGAATGACAAACGGAAAGGTTTCTTTCTTGTACTCTTGAAGGCGATGAAAATAAAACAAAGCTTCTTGGAAAGCACAATATTTGGTCCGACCTATATGTTTCGGACAAAACGATGAATATTCATAGTTCATTGGTATGGGCGCGGTATGAAACGCCTCCTTGTTCTTGGAGACAAAATTGAAATAAATAGGACGGGCCAGGATCTGGTACAAAACATTAATTTTCCAATAATGAGGGCAGTAAATGTTTTTATATCCTGCCGTTAGAGCTACGAGAAACGGTTTTAATTGATCGTAAGGCAAATGACCCTCATTCCATGAAAAGCCATGCGTTATATCCGCTAACGGTAAATGAACACTCGATACACTTTGTTTGGCGGAATAGGATAATTCAGACCACGGTATGGGTGGTTCCACGTAGATAATGCCTTGGGAACGATCATGGGTGATATAAGCCACTTCTTTAATAATATAGTCGGAAAAGTCATCATTATAAGAAAGATTGAGTTCTTTGGCGAGAGGATCACCATTCAATTCGAAACCTTCGAAATTGAGAACGATATAGGATTCCATGTTTTATTTTTATCGGTCATCTTGTTTCAGGAGAACATTGAATCTAAAATCCTCTACGGTTATCACATGAAAATCTCTCAATTTGTTTTTTAGATAGGTGGCTCCAACTAAGTGGATGGATTGAGTTCCATATTTTTTCTTTAATTGTTGGAAACAAATCCGCTCTGATACTTGTACTGCAATAGGTCCTAGACGTATCTTATCCTTGCGAGTGAACAGAGTTATATATTCTATACCCACTCGATGTTGACGAAACTTTTGTAGAAATTGTATTAAGGACCAAGATTGAAGACCCAAGGTCGATTTTAAATCTCTTTCCAAATTAAACGTGGTAGTATGGGAAATAAGAACAATATATCGAAAGGAGGGACCTATTTGTCGATTGAACCGTTCGGTGATTCGCCATGGAAGAAAGGTTGAATGATTCATTTTTTTTTTCAATTTAATTTAATTTTTTTTCTTCTTCGGTTCGAAGAATTAAACAAGCATGGCAGAGTATTACGATATTTCTGTTTTGAAAACCATTCAATTACCGATTGATCGACTCATCCGATTCGTGATTGGGCAAAATCCTCAACTTGAAAACTATCAAGCGACGTACCGGTTTCTGAATTTATTTTTTGAGATTACGCCTCGACTCGTTCGAGATTTTCAATCACAGGCCGTTGCTCATATCCGTCACGTGTTAGATAATATGTCGCAATATGGACACCTATATCTTTTAATCGATCAGCAGCCCCTGTTTAATGCCCTGGAATGGAATGATGAAGAATTTATTTTATCGAATGAAGAAGTCTTAGACCCTATTCGCAAAATGGCCAGTCAGTTTTTTCCTAAAGATTCTGCTCATTACCATATCACTTGCATCTATCTCTTATATTTTTACGCACTACTCGCGAATCCGAAATATACTTGGATCACAATGGATTATTTAATGCACGGCAATAAATATCATCAATATTTATTAGCTAAACATGCTCACGAAGAAAAGTAAAAATAAAATCATTAGACGAGAAATTTATTTTTGAAAAGATAAAGCAATATAATGGAATTTTATCCGAATCGATATGGTAGCGAATATTACAAATATCGAAAAAAAGATCCAGTCTTTGTGAAAAGTGAATATGGTCATGAAAGGTATGCCATTCACTCCCAAAAGGGGGAAATCTATCCCGACAAAGGTGATCCTTTCGCTAAAACCCGAGACGGCCTTCCATATTATGCCAAAGATCGGAAAGGAAATGAAAAATATCCTCTACAACGTAAAAAATCCCTCGTTATTCAAATTCAAAACGAATTCGTTCTGGCCAAATACGCGGACGGAAAAGAACGATACCCGGTGGATTTCCGAGGGAACGAATATTATTTAGTGAAAAATGAAGAACCTTACGTCCTGAAAGATGCCCAAGGTGAAATCTACTTTGCTAAAACATGTAGTGGAAAAGTCCTCATTCCCTGGAATTATTTTGAACAGTACAAGTATCTTCTCTCAGAACATTATAAACGCACATGCGATGCTGCAGGAAACTGCGTTTATCAATCCACGGTACCCGTTGAAGAAATTCTTAAAAAGTTTGTTTCCATGCCTCTGTTTGTGCTTAGCTGAAATACCTACAATGGCTTTTATTCTAGCAGCTACGTTAATGTCAATACCAGGACTGTAAGAACAACGTTCTTATATATAGTCAATGAGAAGAGAAAGAATGACTCGAAGCTGGCCGAGGAAAAAAAAAAAATCCCCTTTTTCTTCCGAAATTGATGTCTTC
This sequence comes from Stegodyphus dumicola, assembly GCF_044657685.1. Taxonomy (NCBI): domain Eukaryota; kingdom Metazoa; phylum Arthropoda; class Arachnida; order Araneae; family Eresidae; genus Stegodyphus; species Stegodyphus dumicola. The sequence continues at coordinate 108,507,804 of NC_140775.1, forward strand.
AATTTTCGAAAAATTGAAGACATCAATTTTCAGACTAAAAGAGTTTTTTTTTTTTAAATCTTTAGAATTTTTTCTCAGCTGTTAGAAATTTTTACAACCCGACTCGATCGACCGGACATCACCCTTTTTTAAGAATGGACTCTCACTTATATATTTCAGCATTGCGAGTTTCACTTTACATGATTCTGTGTTTTTGAAGAAGAAACATCTTGAAATCTGGCTTTCTTCAGTCAACTTTTGTTTTTTCCAAGTCATTACACAATGAAATGTTGGGAACCTACCTCATGCATATGTAAAAAGGTTAGTAATTCTTGTCTTTTTTCAGATTTTTGATGATAACATTATCGTAATAAATAACTTGTCTTTTATGCTGAGGCAGATCAATGGGTTCATCGTCCACTTTTAAATGTTTCGTGGTTGAGTGTTCTCCCTCTTCGTCGTCATGCTTTCGTTTGAGAGACGAATTCAATTCGGCATTTTCAAACTGAAGGGGTTCTACTATATCCAAAGACGAGGAAATATTATTTTCGGCTGAAAAGGAACTGAAATCCATTTCGGTCCGTTTCAAATGTCCAAATTCATCATTGAAACGCATAATGAGTTCCGTTTCGTGGATGGAGGTGTCGCGCATCGTTTTCAAAAATTGTCGAATGGCCGATTTCAGTTCGTTAAAGGTCGTAACAGAACCGGGAATGATTTGTACATCGGCATACTGTTTGAATTGCGTAAAAATATCGGTCGAAGATAAAAATTCTTTTTTGAATTCTACTAATATTTCAGGTTCGGAACGGTAACGGATCATGCCGTCCTCCATGTTAATATTGTGGGCCAGATGCAGATAAATCATTAAAAAGAAACCTTTATAGGAATCTTCGACGATAGAATCTTTGGTTTCGAGTAAATATTGATCCTGCATCACTTGTTCTGAGGTGAGGGATGGAGCATTTTTCGTAAACACGGCGTCAAAAGGAATTGCTACCACGCGATCATTAAACGCCTCTGTGGCCGTACACACTGGGAACGTATTAGTAGAAGCCATGAGTTTGGCACTGGGAATCGCTCCTACATTTTGCACGTACAAATTCCGAAAACTGGTGGTCGAATTACCCGTGATTTCTTTCACGAGGTTTTCGTTTAATTTTCCCGACATTTCTTCAACAGTCACTACCCGACAACAAAACAACGAAGAGGCCAGTTCGGGTTGGGCTGATAGTCCTTGACCACTCGTCGTTTGTAAATTGACGGCTCGAATACCATGACTATAGCCTCCAAAGACCTTCGAGATCATTTGAAAGAATTTACTTTTTCCATTGCGCGTGTTGCCTTTCAAAATAAAAAATTTGTGACCGTAATTGGTCGCAATGAGAAGACTGGCCAGGACATCTAAAAGGTACATGAACAGATCGTATTCGAAACACGTATATTTACACATGTGCACATAAAAATGAAGCATGCTTTGAATGAGCGGGTTGGTTTCTAGTTTGTCATGAAACTCGCGCACTTTTTCCCGCAGCGTATCCAGTAAATCGTCCGTGAGGTCGAGAAAACAGCTTTTCAGGTATTGTAGAAAAAATTTCCGGTCGGTTAATAAACGATAGATGGCTATCAAATCCGGATCGTGACGAAATTGCATCAACTCGTGTCGACTAAAATTGATGCCCAGACGTCGATCCGATAGGTAAAATTCCGGAACCGTCCCTCCTACATGACCCGTCAAGAGATTCAGAACCCCATCGTGGGTTCGAATATGCCATTTATGTCGATCCATTTGAATGATTTTACGATCAATGTTGGTTCGACTCAGAATGGACGAGACCACATAATTAATGTTGACCTGTTTCATAATGTCTGTGAAAGGACACATGTTTTTAGTTTTATCGGCAAACTGATTCCGAGCATAGGCCTGAATGGAGGACCAGATGGCATTCATCAGGTTTAGAATTTCTATCTGGTGGGGCACTTCTTGCCAGTACTCGTGGATATTATTCCACATATAGCGTTGAGGTTTCTTACAGGAATTGTGCATGGTAATGACGAGAATCGGAAAATATCGCTCTTGAATTCGATGAATTTGTTCCACGAGCTGATCTCCAGACACCGAATATAAAATAACGCCTTTCATGGTTTTGATAATAGCTTCCAGTTTATCTTTAAATTTGTAAATTTTAGGATTGAGATTCGAACCACAAAAGAGGATCGTGTCGAGAGTAAAATCTTGGGAAATGATATCTATAATTTTACTGTTGATTTTTTCCACAGAATCTATGAGTTCGTGAGATTCTAATATCGTACGCAAATGGGATGCGAGTGTATGGGAGGACATTCGTAAATGTTGACACAAGGCACAAAAGACAGGTAAAAAATAGTAACCTTGATTGTACTGCATAATCGTACGAAGGGGATTGGGATCGGAATGCAAACTAGGATTGTCTAACTTGAGAGCTTGATTCACCGTCTGGAATACATCGTTTTCGATGACGATAGAATTTTGACTTTCCCGGTACCATCGTTTTAGAGCCCGGTTATTAGATTCAAAGTCTGAAATCACAAACCCGTTAAACTTGATAAAGTAAAACGTTTTTAACCAATGATGACCTTCGGTTCCAAAATCCTTCCCTTTGTAAATATACATCGGGGTTTTTAGTTTATACACAAATGTAGCCACTTTTTCATCGTCGGGTCCAGCTTCCTCATCTTTGCTAATAAGCGTGGGATACGATACTCGATACAAAGGATCGTACAGTGTCACCACAGGCATCATATATTCATAAAGTTGTTTTTGAATATCCATTGGCTGGAGGTGGAGCAGTTTACGAAAAAAGGAATTAGTATTATCCTTGCGACGTTTAAATTTTGATTGAATGCCTAACAATCGCATGCTGAAAGCATTGGGATTGGTCAAATCTAAACGCCAGGTGGTTTGTTCGTCTACATAAATAATCAGCATGGGTTCGTATTTATTCGTATAGGGCTTGGAGGAATTCACAAGCGTCGCATTCGCTAAAACGTCCAACTGGAAAATAAATTCAGATGTTTCGTGATAGAACCGGGGTTGAAGTTGGCTGCAGAATTGAATATAATCATCATGAGCGATCGAGATTTCCGACAAATGGACATGAATACCAACCACCTCCTGGACGAACAGCCACAATAAAAGTAAAATGCTTAAGGGATAAAAGTAAAATTTTAAGGTTGAGAGAATAACAGAATCTACATAATCGTAGAGCATAGATGAAGGAAGGGATGCATCGCATTCGGTTTTAATATCAATATCTAGGATAAGGGAATGATGGGTCGTCGAGCAAAGATCCATCGTTAAAAAAAGATTTTCGGCAGACGTTCGAGTATAAAATCGAGAAAATTGTGCGTAGTCTTTTCGGTTACAGTAAAAGATTCCTCCCGACATCTGGTAGAAAATGTAAGCATCGTTGGGCGCATCTCCAACCGAATTAATCCTTGTTAAATAATGGAGGCTCTGCGACATGGTTATATATCTTTAACTTGATTAATATTTCTTAAAAAAATACAAGCAATGCTTTGTAAGTAAATATCCTGTAAAATCTCCACGTGCTTCTCTAAAGAATAAATAAACTGAGCACTTTTACCTTCATAATGTCTGTTCCTATATAATGTTGAATTCACGGCACAGAATGATTTAAAGTGAAATTCGTTTCGCACGTCTTAAATAGATAAATAAACCAGAGTTCTTTCTAGCCAGAGCTCAGAAAAAATTCCAAAGTAGATATAAAAATAAAAAATAAAAAAATAAAAAAAAAACTTTTTGTTAATTTTTATCATGTCTTTAGACATGATAAAAATTAACTACCTTCCCCTTTTGTCTGGGAATGTTGTCTCACACTTTCGGAAAATAGAACATGACTCATCCTTTCTAAAAACAGAACTCCAATAAAATAATGGGTCAAGGTCTATTTTTTAGAGAGTGACATCCTTCCCTGACAAAAAGAGGGGACAGTTAATTTTTATCATGTCTAAAAGACATGATAAAAATTAACCAAAAGGTTTTTTTTTTTTTTTTTTTTTTTTTTTTTTTTTTTTTTTTTAATATACATTTCAGATTATCTGAGAAATTTTTCCCAGCCAGCTTTTACTTTTCTAGACATAAACGTCCTTGTTTATGTCCTTGAATGACGTCATCTCTCATGTATATATAAAGCGTGTAAGTTGGCTCTGTAGACTTATTCCTTTCGAGGAAGAAGGCGAGATAAAGTAAGCTCTGTCATGGATAATGAAAAGTACTACAATGTTTCGGATTATGTGGAAGCGTATGGAAATGTCTATAGACAATATTATTTTATAGCCGTTCGTTTCAAACTACCCATCTTCCATGTCGATACTTTGAAGCATTTTAGCCCGGGTCTCGTTCGAGCACCTTGCATTCTCGTGGTCAGTGAAAATCGACTCATTTTCCAAGGAGAAAATTTAGACAAAGACTATCCGTTTCCTCGTGGGTCTTTAGTCTTTTACGTGCATGGAACAAAAGAGGATCCTCGTTGGATTAACGTCTCTAGAGATACGACCGATAAGTTTTTACAAAGTTTATTTCCCTCTCGAGATTCTATCAAGGTCTACTATGAAAATAATACCTTATTTGTTTGTTCGACCATCAATCCGTTTTCCTTGTTCTGGAAAGTACTTCCTCGCAATATGGCTTTTCGCGCCTTAAGCGATCTGACGATGACCTACATAAAAAGAGAACCTTTCCAGTTAGAGCATTGCATGCGCCTCCGATTTTTCAAACGAAATACGCACGTCTGGGAATCGTGGTCCAACTGGTATCACTATTTACATCCCATGCTCATCCTCCCCTTCATACATTTAACGGGACAAGCTGCGAGTGCTCAATTGGCTGCCAAACTTCATAAATTGTGGAAACGCTCCCTTCCACCTTACCTGCATACGGATTCAATTCCATCGGACTTTTATACTTGTGAAATTACTTTTGCTGACACGAAATTAACCGGTGTTTAGTTTGTCGTTTTGAATATGTCTTTAGTGATGTATGTTTCGCCCATGATTGCGTCATTCCATCATGAAACGTTCCTCGACGTGAATCGTGAACAATGTAATTATTGGCTACCGTTTTACCGAAATAATGAATTATGGACCCGAGAAGGATTTAAAATATACGTTTCCCACTTTAGAAAGAATCGTCGCTACTTGAAAGAAGTCATGATTTGGTTAACGTCCCGCTCCGAAGAAAAATATCAATATATGTTGCTCGATTTGAACAAAGTAGCCTACCTTTTAATGATTTAAAAAAAGCAAAAAGAAAAGAATGTTACGAGAACTGGTTCGATGACTTATTCAATACCAGTCCGACCCCACTTTTATATCTTTAAATGTCGTTGATGGTCTCAAACAAAATCTTCGAGACGACGTGATCGATGCTTTTCTCCTGAGTCGACCTTTACTCCATCTCTATCCTCAACTGTATAAAAAGAGTTCGAGCATCATCGATTTCTTGTTTCGCATTTCGGGCTTGCATTTGGAAGAGATTGTTCCGATGGAATCGCAGGACCTGGAAAACAAAATCGCTTCTTTGGAAACTCAATTGGAGGCGGATCGGAAAGCTTTCGAGAAACAAATCGAGACGCTCCAACAAGAGCACCGGAACGAAATGCGTTATTTTCTAGCAGAAAAAGAACAATATGTGAATACCGCTCGATTCGGAAAAGAGCATTCAGTCGTGGATTTGCAACGACAATTGGAACGCCTTACATGGGAGAAAGAAACCCTGCAGACTGAGTTGGAGCAGCTGAAACGGAATCACGAAACCTTACAAACTCAGTGGGAGCAATTGAAACGAGATCACGAAACCTTACAGACACAAATTCGAACGCACGAGTCTGAAAAAAATACAATGGCAGAGGCAAATAGTAGAACAACAACAACAACAACAACAATTGAATAATAATAATACCGAGTTTCCAAACCGTTTGATGAACGAATGGCAAATGCTCCACCAACACTACGAAGCGGGACTTGAAGAATGGATGCAACGAACGGAAAGTTTAATCCGCCCTTTGCAAATGACTTTACAAGAAACGATCGAGCAACTGAAACTTCCTCCTTCTTCTACGACTACGGTCATTGAAACTTTACCGCCCGAATCGCCTCCTTCTCAGCAGCTCATGATCGAGTCGTCGCGATCTAAATTAGAGCAATTACAAGAAACCCTCGACCAGTTTTTAACATCGTATCAATCGGAACAAAAACAGCACGTCCAGCAATTGAACGAGGAACTGAAAGGACAATTGACCCTTTGTCAAAACGAAAAACGGATATTGGAAAAGCAGTTGGAGCAGGGTCAGAAAGAACGAACCGACCTCCTGCAAAAATGGAAAATCGAGTCCGAAACACATTTCCAGGAAGGTATTCAACGCGTCCTTGACACGCTGCAAAAGAAAAATCCTCATATCGAGACGATTCTTCGAGACGAAATGGCTAAACAAATGAACGAGTTCCACGAAACGCAGTTTATGACGTTTTTACAGACGATCCTTCCCCCCTCATTTTGGAAACCCTTAGGTGCGAACCAAGATTGGAAAACGTTTTTCTTCCAGCAAATTCAAACGTATATCCAGTATTTACAAAATTGGCAAACCCAGCTTTTGAACCAATTAACACTTCTCGGGAATGCTTTAAATCAATCGCTAACGCTCGACAATTTAGCTCATACCGTTCTTCACAGTCTCCCTTCTTCCTCTAAAAGCATGATGGAAGACACGACCCTCTTGCAACGATTGCACGATCTTCAACAATCGATTGAGAACCAGAACGAAGCGAAGGAGGTCCTACAACAAATCCAAGCTCAACTCCATCGGGATCGTAGCCAAGAACATAAAAAATTACAGCAGAGTCTAGAACATGAAAAACGGCAACGCGTCGCTTTGGAAAAGAAATTGGAGGTCCTGAAAACGAATTTGGTAACTCTGATACGGACTAAATGGAATGCGTATTTTGGAGCCACGGATTACGATCAGATTCTCGCGGAACTCGAAAAAGTATTCCAATTCAAAGAAAATCTAGAGAGGACCCTCGAAACGCAATTGGCGCAACTGAAAGGTCATTTTCCCGAAATACCGGTCGTTCAATTCGATAATTTGGCGTCGAGCATGATCGAATGGGCTCGACAGGTCGAGAATCGCAACGATTGTGAAGTCGAGCTCCGTAAAACCAAAGAACAACTTTTCGAATTGAAACAGAAACTCGATCAAGTCGAAAGAAATTATACGAAATGTAATGAGTACCTCCTCTACGCCAAAACGAAATTGACCACGTTCCTAAAAACGATCCTTCAGAATGACCCTAGTGATCAGAGGGAAGATTGGCCGCAAGCCGTTGTCCATCAACTCCAAAACGTGATTCACGAGCATCGACAATTTCAAGATCTCGTATATAAACAAATTGTCACGCTTCGAGCCCAGTTTCCGAACATACCGGATCCCATTGAAGAATTGGCGAATTCGGTGATTTTATATTTCGAGCAGGAACGAGACCTATATCGACGGCAGTTGGAGGAACGTCCTCACATTACCGAAGTGAAAGAACCCACTACTGTACCGGCCATTACGTATCCTACGGATCAAGTGGAGGAATTACAGCGGGAAGTGAAAGATTTACAAAACCAACTGGAAGTGTCTCGGTCTCGAAACCAAACTTTAGAAAACCAACTGGCTAAAGCTCTCGTAGCTCCGCAGGATGTAGAAATGTCCGATACTTCGAAATATAAACGAAAGCACGTATCGACGGTCGACGAAGACTATGTAAGAGGTCTGTCATTGGATTTACAAGAGGCCAAACACGCTTTAGATCGATGTCTGGACGAAAAAGCCCACTTGCAAAAGGAATTGGAACACATTAAAACCGAACCAACCCCTTCTCCCTCCGTATCGTCCGATTTCAAAATGCTCAGCGACCTGTTTTATCAATTATACGTGTCCTATTTTCGATTACGATTTGATGTCGTGTACGGAAAAACCGTTTTTTCGTCGGAGGAATATATTAGATCCGTGCTGAATAAATTGGATTTCGTGGATCGAAGCATTCGATCCAATATGACTGTGAAAGAATGGACCGATGTTTTATTGCAATACATAAAGTGGGACGTACAAACTCTGACAGGAGGGTTAGATTGGCAGGGGTCGCATACAGCCTACATTAAAGATGAATTCTTAACCTATTGCATGAATCAAACGATTGAAATCATTGACCGGTACGCGAAAGAATTGAGGAAACAGACCGAGATGTTTAGAAGTCCATAAAATAATAATAAAGGGGAACTATGGAATATTCAGAGTTAATCGATCGTATTCTTGCGCACCCGATTTTAAAAGCGGGGATTGACGAAATCGTTGAAAATAACCCGAGAACGTTAAACCTCGTGAGCCGGGAATGGAAAAATATATTAGCCAACAATCCTCAGTTTCAAGATTTTCAAGCTAAAGCGATCCCGTTCCAGCATCCCGTAGAAAAAGGTTATATTCAGATTGAAAATATTAAAGATTTCAATCATCATTATAATATTCTCGTAGCGGGGTATTGGGTTCTCTGCGCTACTAATTATAAGAGGAATCTGAATGCCCATTCTTTCATATGTAAACTCTGTCCTCCTCTGGTGGACATTACCAAAGCCGTGGCCGCCGATCATTCCCAAATGCTGATTTCAGAACAATGTCGGTTCTTCATTGAAAAATGTAGACCTTCTCTCTGTAAAGCGTGTCGGCAAATGAGTCAACGAAATGATCTGAATTCTCAGATGTCTCAAAATCAATGTTGTTTACGCAAAACCAAAGTGTTTGATGGAACGACCCTTTTAAACGTGTTTCAAGAAACCCTGGACCAAGAATTTGTGAATAACGATATGTTTATTGGTATTTTAAATATTAAAATTAATTCGCGGTACTTTTACGAAACGGACGCTTTGTATTGTAGAGTAGGAGGCATTTGTAGAGATATGATTCTCTTTCAAGAAGATGCTCTGAATATGATTGAAAAACCCGTGTTTCAGTTAAATATTTTAGAACCTTCTTCGAGAAATATTGTTAACGAAACCATTTCCACTACCTTCGATAAAGAGAAAATCAAAACTGAAAAGGTGGATCCAGACCAGGTTCCCATCAAAAGCAAGATCAATCCAGATCTGTGCAAACCATTCAAGAAAGAGAAGCCTAAGAAGGAGGCTGAGGATGTAAAAGGCAATGAGGATCCAGTCTATTTAGGTGAGGTTTCTGCCAGTTCTATGAAGAACAAGTTTAGTAAATTTGCGTATAAACCGTACGCTCTCAGGTCTCGTCGTAATATAGATTTAAAAAAAAAAAAAAAAAAAAAAAAAAAAAAAAAAAAAAAAACCACCTTTTTGTTAATTTTTATCATGTCTTTAGACATGATAAAAATTAACTACCCTCCCCTTTTTGTCTGGGAATGTTGTCTCACTCTTTCGAAAAACAAACCTTGACTCATTCTTGGAATGATTGCCATTAGAAAGGATGAGTTATGGTCTATTTTTAGAAAGTGTGAGACAACATTCCCAGACAAAAAGGGAAGGGGGTTGTTAATTTTTATCATGTCTAAAGACATGATAAAAATTAACAAAAAGTTTTTTTTTTTTTTTTTTTTTTTTTTTTTTTAGATCTCAAAAATTTTTTCTAGCCGACTCGATCAACAAGACCATCATTTTTTTTTTCAAGAATGTGTTCTCACTTATCTATTTAAGCCATTCGAGTTTCATTTCAGATCGTTTGATGCTGTGGCCTGTGTACAAGCTTCTACATGATGAAAATAGATTCTGTGTCAAGGTATATTGCCATTTTGTTTTTTTTCCTTTTTACATAATAGAAATTTTTCTGTACTGACTTTTTAACCCCCAACCAAATCAATTTTTTTCTCCAAACTCTTTTCGCATTTAACAAGTTAGGAACCGCGTATCAGAAAACTGCATGGCATTTTTCATAATGAGATTGTCGGGCAAATCCTTTCTCGTCAATTGTTTATTTAAAGCCGTTTCTTTGGGATACGTGATGCATTTGGATTGATAGAGATACGAAGATCCTGTTTCTTCTCCCATCACAACAATCGGTTCAGGGTGACAAATATCTTCTAACGTATAAAACCCAACCCCTTTCTTGTACGCGACATTCGAAATGACGGTTTCGGGAACGAGGTCTAAATCGGGTAGCTTATGAAAATCGAATAAACAATGCGCCAGCAGGAAATTGTAAAAAGGAGAGAATTCCGTTTTAGGGTCGACAAAAAGACCTCCATTCGCCATGTCGCATACCTTTATCTTGTCGAAAAGCGTCGCTACATTTGAATTATTAATATAGTGGTATAAACCGCAGAGACGTTGCTGAAGGGTGCTCTTGAAATGAACCATCATTTCTTCTTGCATCTTCGTGGTATTGTTCACGCCTAAACCAATTTCGTTCGTGTTGCCAACACTTAAATTCCGTAGCAGTTCGTAATGGAAACGCCGATCAAACACATTCATGGCGTTATTGCGTTTCAAGTCGGTCGGGTCTTGAGAATACAGGTGGTTGATATAGTGCTCGATGCACGGGTTGAGTTTAAACGTGAGATCGTCCAACTGGACGTCGTGTAAATCGGGTCGGAAATGTTTATCCAGGAATTCGCGCGTCGGTAAAATGACAGTATTTTTCGGAAACGAGAAATTTTCCTTCACAATCAGGAAAGGTCCAACGACCTTGGTATGCGATTCCGATTCCATTCGATGATAATAAATTTGCAATCCATAAGGATTTCGAAGATGGTTCAGGCAGAGAATATTCCGAAACGCCGAAATATTGTCCGACCCACAAGGAATTTTTCGATTACTAAAAATACAATTGGATTCGTTCATTGTCTTGGTTTCTGAAAATCCGGCAAGGGTCAAGAGACATGCGATTTTTTAACAAGTCTGGAGGCAAAGTCGCTAAACAATTTAAACGATTCGACATTCCTGTCAAACGAGCAGGGGAGGTCGCTAAAGTCGTCGCGAAGAATAAACCCCTTCAAAAAGCTTTTGATAAAGTGTTTAGTAAGAAAGCTCTTCTGACCGCAGGAGGGGTGACGGTCGTCGCGCTCGGTTCTCAATATGTCAACCAATACATTCGGGACAATTCGGGCTGTTTTCTCTACAACGGAGGGGACATGGTTTGTAAACTTAAAGAATTGTGTTGTTGTCAACCCGAACCTGTTCACGGGATCGAATCGTGCACGGGATTTCCTATTCAGCAATGGAATGCGTGTGAAGGGTACGACAACGAGAAAGAGGATACGTGTTGTCTATTATGTGATTGTCAATATCACGATTGTACACCGACGCAAGAATTGAAATGCCGTCGACCCACGATCGGAGAAGCTTTAACGCATTTCAGTCAAGACGTGACGGGTTCCATCACGAGTGGTATTTTGGATGATTTGGGTAATATACCGTACCTAAAACCAATCTTGTTGGGAATTATTCTTGTCATCATCGGCCTTATTATTTGGAAATTCGTATAAGAAAAGATGGATATCGTTACACTTCAATCCTTAAAGACTCCTATCGATCACCTTCTTCATCATAAATATCGTCCTCGACTGAATACCGTGGTACCTCAATATATAAAATTTCATAAATTTCCGCCCTTCACGAGCCTCGTCACGGTCGAACTGGTGCGCGATCCAGAAGTACGGGAAGCGGTGCGAGACTATATTCAAACGCTGTTTCGAGAAAAAGAGAAATACGGCTATTTGTATTTTTTGAGTGAACAAAACCTCGTACTTCCATTTACAATTCAATGGAATACAGAATTGGTCGTGGATCCATTGAACTTTTTTACTATCATTACGGAAATAGATCAGATAGCCGACCAGTTCGCTCAACGGGGAGATATGACGTACGAAATAACTCGCGTTGAAATACTCTATTTTTTAGTGTTGATTGTGAATATTCAACTCAATTGGATCACGGTCGATTATTTGCTACGATGTAATCAGATGTATGATTACTTGATTGCTGCTCCTAATCGAATCTTGACCAATTCCGAAATGGAAAAGAATACAATATGATCTCCAAGTGACGAAATGCTTCTTCTTCAACCCTCCTGAGCGATCTGAAGTAAAACTTGAAATGTTTAAATAGATAAGCGAGAGTCCATTCTAAAAAGAATTTTGAGATGTCTTGCCAATCGAGTCGGCTAGGAAAAATTTCTGAGAGCCCAGAAAAATTTCTGTAATTGGAAAAAAAAAAAAAAAACTTTTTGTTAATTTTTATCATGTCTTAAGACATGATAAAAATTAACTCTCTCTTCTTTTTGTCTGGGAAGGATGTCTCACCGTTTGAAAAAACAAACCATAACTCATCCTTTCTCATGGCAATCATTGCAAGAATGAGTTACGGTTTGTTTTTCGAAACGGTGAGTCATCCTTCCCAGCCAAAAAGAAGAGAGAGTTAATTTTTATCATGTCTTAAAGACATGATAAAAATTAACAAAAAGTTTTTTTTTTTTTTTTTAGCTCTCAGAAATTTTTTCCAGCCGACTCGATTCACAAGACATTTCAAGATGACGTCATCGTTTCAAGAATTGTGTATATCAGTGGATAACTTTCGCACTTCTTGTGAGTTGAGTTCCTAGCTGAGTTAAGGGAATCACCATTTCTCAATCTACAGATATTTGTTTCGTTTTTTTTTCTCTTTACAACAGAACACATGGAGAGGAAACTGGTCGTTCCATAAATTCAATTCTTAACCGGACAATATCGAGAAATTTTCGAGCTTCCCGACTTAGGCGAATGACGATCGGGGACGATGAATTTCTTGGTACAATGATACCTTCTTCTTCTTCGGTTTCGACCGTTTCGGCCGAAAAGCATATTTTATGTCGAGCCAAAGTTAGAGCCAATTGAAAGAGTTTCAGATTGCCGTACCTGATTTCTGGATCCGTGGAACGATTCTGATGATAAAACTCCAGCCATGATTGAACCAGGTAAGGTAGATGAGCATAGGGTTTTGCGAGTGGAACTGGTTTTTCTTCTTCGATTTTGGTCAGACACCATAAATCATGAGGAATGGAAGCATATCGAACTCGGTGAAGCGCATGCTGACAATCGTATTCGTAACTCTCGAGAAACGTCAATTCGCTCACATCTGTGACGGGATGGAACAGACACGCCGTGTTTCTATTAGCAGGTTGTTTCGGATGAGATTCGAGCATGACATAACTTAAACATAAGAAAGCCTTTTTGTATTCAAACCCGATGACCGTCGAACAGAGTATGACCGGTTGGAGTGGATACGTGGTTTCTGGTTCGTAAAGAATAGGAATCCAGTGCACGGTCGTGGGGATGTCTTGATATTCCATGTACCGCTGATACGGTGATCGAACATATAAAATCGTTTCCGGTTCAGAACCGTTGACGACGAGTCCAATGCATTTCCCGTTAGGATTCGATCGAGTAGCATTTTCGAACCCGATTTGAAACGGGTATTCTATCAAGAGTCCGACCTTCTCAAGCGAATTTCTCTGATCGTACGTATTCAAAATATCTTGGACAATATATTGAGGATGGTGCTGATACGTCCATTGTTTTTGAATGAGCGCCGTACTCTTATTGTACTCAATGGGAAACGGGATGGGTTTCTCAGGATTCACGGACGGTAAAAATTCAATAAAGGAAGACGGAAAAGCCGTTCGCGTTTTCAGAGGATCGTAATAAACGTCCGGTCGATCTTTCCATTCGTTGATGAAATTATGGACGAGGTCATTCTCGTGATGGACCTGGTTGGACAAAAAACAAAGACGATACCTTTTCCCTCCGTCATCTTCTGGTAAATGTAATCTGGGCCCGTTATCATCATCAAAGTAATGTCCTCCTGGATACGGTATATCCCATTCGTCTAAATATAGAATTGTATGATTATTTTGGGAGCGGTACACGTTTTCGAACACGGGATTTTGTAAATACCGTTCGATCGTTTTAGGATCTTTCACAAAAAATGGTGTGGCGAAAAGTTTGAAAAGATTGTGGGAGGATTCCGATGAATTCGGGATCGTGGGGAAAATGACCCGTTCGTTTTCTAAAAGAAGGATCCATGATGCATTGCGTTGAAGAAAAACGGTACACGACAAGTCCGACATTTTACAATAGGCGGCTAGGGCGAGAACGAGTGGTTTCTGACTCGGGACGACTTTATCGAAATGAACGAGTTTTCGAATCACAGAAGGTTGAAGCCGCATATGGGCTAAGGGAAAAAAATCGTATCTTGAATCACATTGAATCCTCCTAAATGCAAGCCATGAAATTGGCTGTAAAGTGTAGCGTATTTATGAATATTCATTATCCTTTGTTTTTGAGAGGGTCGGATTAAAAAAAGAAGAAAATAGACATCTGAGAAAGTATCCGCAAGTGGAAAAGCTTACGATGAGCCGATTTTATAGTTGGCGGAGTATCCGAACTGACATTCGCTAAGGGGTCTAATAAAATCTAAAATCCATGGCTAGAGAATAGATGGGAAAGTCTTTTATGCTTCTGATAAAAACCGCTCGTTGTAAATCCAGAATCCATTGGTTAGAACAGATACGGGAAATGTATTTGGAATTCTAATAAACAGACCAAACTGCCTCGAGTATCTGCAAGTAAAAAATCTTACGATGAGTCAATTTTATAGTTGAAGTAGAATCTTGGATCCATTAAGGATATTGATAGAACTTGTATGTAATTAGAGAGAAAGGAATGAACAAGATAAAATGAGTTATGAATCATTTCTCCGATCCGTTTTTGGATCTAATTATAAGACATTTATGCCTTTTATTCATACTATTCAGCTTTACTGTTTATTTGTCATTACATTAGTGATTTGTCTGACCATCTACATGATTTATAAAACACAGCAAGATAAACATTAGGAAAACTATGTTCCCCCTTCATGGTATTTGTTTTTCAGACATATATATTATGGATTAAGTTATTTCTTTATCAATAGCGTCAGATCCTGGCACCCATTTAAAAAATCATTAATAATAATTTAATATCATTAATAAAATTTTGAAACCTTCTAGTATAAACCTTTTTATCAAATTTTTAGTAAAATAAAAAAGATTCTAAAATCCTTACCTTTTAAATCTAGTGTGTCCCATAGGACAAACCGGTTTGTCCTATGGGACACACTACATTTAAAAGGTAAGGATTTTAGGATCTTTGTTATTTTACGGCCAAGGAAAATTTAAAAGTTTTATGGAATCCTTATATTTTTTTTAATCAATTTAGTTTTTAGGTACCAAAAAAGGATTAGATTAAAAAATATAAGACGAAGTGAAAAATAATAGATAATAATTAATAATGAAGGGTAGGAATCAAGATGGATACTGAGGAACCTACAACTTTATCTGAAAGGAAAAGAAAAAGAAAAGCATATTTGAAACATTATTGGTCACTGGAACGAGTAAAAGAAGCAAATCGATGGAGAAAACGAGAAAGGCGAAAAGATCCAAACGTTCGATTCAAAGAAAAAGAATACCAACGAATGAGACGATGGAAATGTTGGGATAACGCTCTTCCTAAACATAGACATAAGCCTGACAATACAGTATTCAAACAATGTCCGTCGATGGAGGAATGTCAAAATATGATTAAACGTATGAATATTTCGGAAGGAACACGAGCTAAGTATGAATTTTATTTTAATGAATTCTATGATTGGTATCGAAAACATGGTGACGGTATAAAATATCATTATAAAAGAGCACTAGAGATATATGAAAAGTATCTGACTGAGGAAAAGAGGAAATCGTATAATAAAATAAAAAATAAAATCGTGTTTTTATACCGTTTGCTCGGTGAAAAAAGGGAGCGCTTGAACCAAATTCATATTAAAAGATGTCAAGGTCCTCTTCTTACATTAAATGATCTCAAAAAACTTAGAAAAATAGTTATAGATCGCTATGAATATGAAGAGATGGCTTTATTTATTCTTGTCATTCTTGAAACTGACTTAAAATCAAATGAAATTTTAAAACTTCTGAACGAAACAGATCTTCGACGACATTATGCAGAAAAGAAATTGGCATCGTCCAATATATGGGATCAACGTAATCGGTTTTTGTATGAATTTTTGGCTTGGGTTATTGCCGGCCCACTTTTCCCTCGATCATTAGATGGTTGCTTAAGAAAATTAAAACGATTCTTTCGAAAGTATTTTCCGTATCGACCCTTTAATCCTTCCTATACCATCATTAAACGTTCCATGAAAATTGCAAAATATCGTAAATATATACGAGAAGAAGCTAAAAAAGAGATGAAATCAGTGGAATTAATGGGAATCAAGATGAATATTGAGGCATCTACAATTTTGTCTGAAAGGAAAAGGAAAAGAAAAGCGTATATGAAATGGTATTGGTCGCGGAAAAAAAGTAAAAGAAGCAAATCGATTGAGATCTCGAGAAAGGCGAAAAGATCCAAATGTTCGATTCAAAGAGCGGGAATACCAACGAATGAGACGATGGAAATGTTCGGATAGCGCTCTTCCTAAACAGAGACATAAACCTGATAATACAGTATTCAAACCATGTCCGTCAATGGAGGAATGTCAAAATATTATTGAACGTATGAATATTTCGGAAGGAACACGAATTAACTATGAACTTTATTTTAATGAATTCTATGAGTGGTATCGTAAGCATGGTGACGGTATACCAGATCATTATGCTGACGCCTTAAAAAAATATGAAAAATATCTAACTGAGGAAAAGAAGAAATCGCTTAATCAAGTAAAGAATAGACTTTGGTTTCTATATCGTTTGTTAAGTGTTAAAAAGGAGCGTCCGAAGCAAACTAATACTAAAAGGTGTCAAAGTTCTCTTCTTACATTAGATGACCTCAAAAGACTTAGAAAAATAGTTATAGATCGCTACGAATATGAAGAAATGGCTTTATTCATTCTGGTCATTCTTGAAACCGAATTAAAAGCAAAAGAAATTTTAAAACTTTTGAACGAAACAGATCTTCGTCGGCATTATGCAGAAAAGAAACTGGTATCATCCAATGTATTGGACCAACGTAATCGGTTTTTGTATGAATTTCTGGCTTGGGTAATTGCCGGCCCACTTTTCCCTCGAAGATTAGATAGTTGCTCAAGAAAACTAAAACGATTCTTTCAAAAGTATTTTCCGAATCGATCCTTTAGTCCTTCCTTTACCATCATTAAACGTTCTATGAAAATTGCAGGTTATCGTAAATATATACAAGAAGAAGCTAAAAAGGAGATGGAATCAGTAACACAAGAGTCTATTCTTTAAAAAACTTTCAAAAAATATAGGGATCATTGCTTTTATGGATTGAAAAAGATAACCAGATTGGATCTTCAAAAGCACTTCGTAATCTGAAGTAGAACTCAAAACACTTAGATAGGTTCAAAAAAATAGGATAATCATTTCTTTCTAGTAAAACGAAAAATAATTAAGAAGGAAAAATCTCTTACCTTTATTGAAGCATTTGTCGTAACGTAGAAGCTGCGTTGAAAGATGTTACCTCTTCAGCAGTACAGACTGATCTGTAGGGAATGTCGGATTGTTTAAATAGATAAGTGAGAGTCTGGTCTGGATAATTAAAAAACCACAAGGATCAAGTCGATTGAATTGGTAAAAAAAACCCTTTTCGTCTGAAATTGATGTCTTCAATTTTTCGAAATTGTGAGACATCATTTTCGGATGAAAAGGGGGGTAATTTCTAATTACACCCAATGTAAGATAGAGTCACGGTTTTTTTTTCAAAAAATTTGAGACATTTTCAGACGATTTTTTTTTAACTTACTCTATTGACTTGGTCCTTACATTTTTTAATGATCCAGTTCATTACGGATCCCGATAAAACCGAGCTATATTCCTATGCACACACTGAGGTTTTCCTTGAATCATAGCCTTTACTTGTGGAAATTGACACATGCATTCATGCTGATTGAACCCCCTATAGATAAATGTACCATTTTGACAAACGTCTTTCGCCAATTCTCCACAATCCGGTCCATTGTAAAAAGCTGGATCGGTACAGTAACACGACCACTGATAGAATCCATTTTTTTCGGTAAGAATAATTATACCTCCTTTTTCAGTTTGACACGGGTAAGGATTCAGTTTGGGCATACAGAGTCCTCGAACACATTGCATTTCTTCCCCGTTTGTGCAAAGAAAATCACATGTATCCACACACCGGACTTTTTCTCGTCGACAATCTTTAAGCGGTATAGATTCGTTCATGGGGATGGAATCCGATTCTATGACAGAAGTAGGAAAGAAAAATAGAAAGAGACCAAACATCATCAAGAATATATACATTTCAGCCATCTTTTTTTTCTTTGGAAAAAAACAAAGGATAAGGATATGGTAAGACAAGTTGATCAACACGAAAACGTCGATCTTGTCGTCGAACGGCTCTTCAGTCTAAAATTAATACTTGGCGAGATGCTTGTACGGCATGCTTTAAAATCATGGATGATTGGGCCACGATCGATTTTAAAAAATTCCATTTCATATTTGAACGATGGGTCTCGATTCTCAATCGTATCTTGGAAAATCCAATTCGTTGATTGGACCGTTACGAAATGTCCATGTATTATTGTGAAGAGCCAGGAGGACCCAAAGAGGTTATTCAGTTATATATTAATGAAACCGAAACCGAGGAAGGAAAAATTCCCGTCTACGTTAGTTTTAATCTTTTCGAGTTTATTAAAATTCATCGCAATTACTGCTTAAACTATTCCACTTCGAACAAGATGCTGGTAGATCAAAACAGGGGCACGATCAATATGAACACCTATTATGCTAATCAGGTCAATGTAGATCAAACTCGATTTTATCGTAATGAAACGACATGGCAATTATTATTCATTTTTACTTTACATGCCTTGGCTCATTTAGATGTGTTTGATTTATACGATCACGCTTACTATGATACACACCAGCACGTTCGAGATTCAGTTTTCTTCCGATTATATTTCTATGGACAAGTCATTTGGGGAATATAAAGCAAAAAAAAAAATGTGTTATCCTTCCAAAGTTCCTACTGAGTATGTTCAAAAAGTGTTAGAAGAGAAATTAAATCGAAACGTGCGTCGTTCTGAATTGACAGGGACATGTTCGTTGGGGCACGTTTTATTCGACTTGTCTCATTTACAAAAATTTTTTCCCTGCTATAGTCCAGAAGAGTTTATAAAGTTTCGAGACGATAAATTTATAATCATTCCGGGAAATTACTGGTATGACGCTATGAGTGAAGAACCTCGTGTCCAAGACTATGTAAAACGTTTCTTAAACCGTAATAAAGTAGAAATAAATCCAAATATGCGGCGTCGATCTCAACGTCAACGTTCTAGAAGTCGATCGAGAAGTCCAACGAGAGTCCGAACATGATCTCAAAGTCCAACAAGAGTCCGAAGTCGATCTCCAAGTCCAACAAGAGTCCGAAATCGATCCCGAAGTCGCTCTTCGAGTATAGATATACCCATTCGGCATTACTTGGCTCCTCTACCCAAAAAAAGAGGGAGAAAGAGAAAGTCTAAACTCAAAGCTCGTGTTGGCTACGATCAAAAGTTTATAAAAGCCCTCGAGACAAACGAATCGGGTCTGATTCTAAAACCGACTCGAGGAATGGATCGAGATTTAAATTTGCCGGGATCTATTTGTCGGGGTATTCGCCAAGTCTGTCGCTACAAGGATCCTCAAACGAAACGTTACATCAATTTTGTTCGTGACGGGAGTGAAGACGATGAGTACGTGCTGCAACTGGAATATTAACAAATGATGGGATTTTCTAACGAATTTAAAGCCAGCGGGACAAGAGCCTTCCAGTGATCCGAATAATATAAATTATAAGGATCGTAATCATATACATAAGACGGTAAAATGGCTTTATCGGTATGATTCTTCCAAGCATAATCATCTCGAAGGGACAATAATACTGATTTAGAAGTGCACGGTGACAATAAACCTTGAATCATGCGTGTTTCCAGTAAAAGAGATGAACGGGGTCCAAAATATTCGGGATCCATAATTTGATGAGTGATCTTGGCCGTTTTATAGTTATACACCCATAGTCGTATGGACTGGGGTAAATATCGAGTACTTTCGTCGTGAGTTAAGTTCAAAAATTCTCGTGTTATGTTACTATTCAGATACATTATGAAATTATAAATTTGTTCTTCGAACATCTTGTATTTAAACATATCAAATTCAGCAAGATGGTGACTGGACAGTTTAACACGAAAACATTTTTCCGGATATTGATTTATATTAAAATCTTTAGGATCGATTTGTCGTCGAATAACCAATTTATTACTCTCGTCCGAAGTGATAAATTCCAGTTTATATGGATTGGGTTCTTCTAAATATCTTTGATTCAACTCGAAACATGGGGAGTTAAATCGTTTTACTTTCCCGTCTGATTTATAAACCTCTTTGTAATAAATATCCATGACCACATAACCCAATAAAATGGGATATTTTTTCTGTTTCAATAACTCGAGGACGAGTTGTTTATAATCCATCTTCTTGTTTATCTCGCAGAAAGCCACGTTCGAATGAGTTGACGAATAGGCTCATGGGGCATGAGTTCTTGAAAAGTATCTAAAACATCGGCCAGACTGCGTTGTCGACTTTTACAAATCAGTTGATGCGTTACATCGTTGAAGACGACTTTCTCGGAGAGAATGCATTGACCGCGACATTTCTTCTTAAAATAATCCGGATGCATGAGTTTCACGTACCGAATAATGTATCGAGTCGTTCGTCGTTTCAAGAACCGATGCCATTTCTTCTCGTTTAAAAATTCTCGATGACCGATGCGTTCTCTCTTTTCCACATTCAGAGCTCCAATATCCACGAGCACGGGATGATGGTCCGTGTACACAAAAGAACAAAGAACGTAATTTTAAAACGGGAGCCATTCCTCCGAGTCGATAACAAATACTACACAAGAAAACAATGAACGTGTAAAACGTTTCTGCTAAATATTCCGGTTGAAGAATGCGAGCACTATAAAGTCCAGGATTCATTTCAAAGAGACCTATTGTATATCCCGAACGTTCTCGGAAATGCGTCGCAAAAGGCAACACATACTCCGAACTCAATTGTCGATGAAGAAGGATCAAATCGAAAAAATGTTCGGGCAAGTCACAAGAGCTGCTGGCACTGTAAGATCTCCACTGCATCGAGTGGGAAGTAAACAGGCAGTGGAATCGTCTTTGATTGAAATTATTTAAAATGAGAAAACAGGTATAATCAAAATGCCAAGGACATTTGGAAGGAGCATAATAAACAATTTCTTTCACGTGTTCAATAATAGTATGAGTGGTGGATGGACTCATCTTCTTCTTTCTTTAAAAAAGAAAGATGGTGGTGGTCTGTGTCTTAGATATGGATGAGACGCTTGGATACTTTGAAGGAGAAACATTCCAAATTCGACCCAAAACCAATTTCCTGATCCAGTTTTTACGTCTCTGCAATATCGATATCATTTTGTGGAGTAAAGGTTCGGATGATTATGTCGAGCGAGTGATCAACAGTTCATTGCACGATATTGCACGATATGCGTATCGGATATTTGGCCGCACGCAATGTGAAAAGTCGTGCCGAAAGTATAATATTTCAAAATGTTCGGAACATATCAGAGTCTTGTACGATTACGACATTCTTTTAATTGGGGTCGATGATAACGTCAATGAAAATATGGACGAGCGCTATGATTTAAGAATTCACGTGAAGCCGTACAAGCAGATAGATCCCCGTGATCAAGAACTGTATAAAGTCGTGGAAAAAATTACCCAATTTTGTATAGATCATCAACGAGAGTTGTAGATGAAGCGAGATAGGGTTTCTGCTATGTCAGCTGGGAACCCCATTCCGTATAGAGAAGTGAGTACGAGAAAGTTATGTGTATATAGTTCTTGAAGCAATGACGTCATTTTTAAACAAACCAATAGCGAGCCAGTTTTAAAAAATGATGATTGGGAAAAGGTCGATTCAAAATCTGGCTGGAAAAAAATCTGTCAGGAAAATTTACAACTATTGAAAAAAAAAAAAAAAAAAAAAACTTTTTGTTAATTTTTATTATGTCTTCTAGACATGAAAAAAATTAATGACCCCCTTTTTTGTTTTCAATGATGTCTCAACACCATGTTTCTAAAATACACCATGACTCACCATTTCTAAAAATAAAATTCCAAGAAAAGAATGAGTCATAGTTTATTTTTAGAAATGGTAAGACATCATTCAGAGACAAAAGGGTGGTAGTGTTAATTTTTATCATGTCTTAAGACATGATAAAAATTAACAAAAAGTTTTTTTTTTTTTTTTTACCCTCCAGATATTTTTCTTCCAGCTCTCACAAAATTTTTTCCACTCAACTTCATCAACCAAACAAGACTGCAAAATTCTTTCTAAAATGAATTCTCGCTTATCTATTTAAGTCATCCCATTTTCGCTTCAAATCAGTTTTTGCTGCTGAAGAGGTAACATCTCCTAAGGCCAGTAGTCTAATAACCAAGATACTACATTCTACTTTGTTCGAAAAAATGAAATCTATTGAGTAAGAATGGATTATTCGTTGATTATCAAGAATATTCTTTCTTCTCCCATTCTTGAGAAAGCTATCGACGAATTAAAAGAACGTCAAGGTGCTCTCAACTTAATATGTCCCGACTGGGAAGATGTTTTAAATCACGATCCGCTGTACGAGACACATTGTCAACAAAAAGTTCAATTTTCCAAAGGAACTCGAAAAGATACTGTTCACATCCGAAACATTATTGGTTTACAAAATTGCTATAATGTTCTCGTGGCTGGTTATTGGTATTTGAAACCGGGGGAGAACAATAAAACAGGAACTTCGTTCATGACTCGACTGTGTGCTCCTTTAACTAAAATTGGCGAAAGCATGAAAGAGAATCCGCAACACAAATTTGCGGAGAATTGTCGTTTTTTCATGGACCGGTGCGATCCCGCGTTCTGCTCTGCTTGTAAAGGAGCCCAAGATAAATTTCAAATTCATAGAAATATGTGGTGTATACGAAAGAGTCGGATCTTTAATGGAGAGGGTTTAAAAAATACTTTTCAGTGTTCGATTGAAAATATGTTTGGTACGACGACTTCTTTTCTAGGTATTCTAAACCTTCAAATTTCTAACCGGTACACGTTCGGAGAAAATTCGTACAAGATAGGAGGTTTAGTTCGCGAATTTATCTTATTTAAAGAATCTGTCCTGTTCTCGACCGATCTGGATATCGAAACTCCTCTTTCCCTCTCTGTAGTCGAAGAGATGGAAGAAGGGGAAGAGAAGTGTCCCGAAATTATCGGCATTCCCAATTACTTCAAACCCGTTACTCATTTTTAAATAAGAAGGAAGCATTTAGAAATGGATTTATGGAAAATCCATCGTCGACATTTATTATCCAAACGACGTTACCGATTTTTTGACAAGATGGCTCAAAAAGAAATGGATCAACTTCCCTATCTTACCCCTCATAATATGTTTATTCATCGAGGTTTATCGGAATCGCTGTTGAGTAACAGTTTTGTGATTACCGATCATATGCTTTCCAGCATTATACACCGAAAAGATAATATTGATCCTCAGTACAGTCAATATTTGAACAAAATCGTTCCTTGCCGCAATTTTAATCAACCTCTCCTCCTTCAGTTAATAGCCACCTCGATCGCGGAAAAGGTGAAAACGGAACAGAAAGAATTACCGATGGACACAAGAGGACTTCCTAAAGACCCAATAGAGGATCCAAATGCTAGGAAAGTAAGTGTTATTAAGGGGGGTCCAGGAACCTTCACGGAGGATGCACTGAATCAAATGTTTGGCGTAAACAAGTAATTTAAAAAATAATGGACAACCCTGTCAAAATGGTGAAGGTTCAACGAAACGATATGGTCTACAGTGTTCGAAAGTATTTATTATCGATCCAGAATCTACAAACCAAATATAAATTTTTGCAATATTTTGAACAAATAGGGGCCCAACGAGATAATGCCGGTCTGGTGCATGAAGATCGAGGCGATAAAATAAAAGTTATGAACCTCTATTGAAAAAAAGAAGATGACGCTTTGGATATTTCTTCTCGTCTTTTATCTTTACCTAATCATGATCTACCTGTTTCGAAACGAGTCACAAACGACTACAACCCCTCCTTGGCAATCCATTTCCTACCACCCTCCTCAGCGGACGACGCTTTATTCGACTTGCATTCACGCAACCGATTGTGACGACGATCAAATATGTTTTCGGGGTGAATGTCTTCCCAAACTCCTTCCCCATGCCACTTGTTCTTCAGCTACGGGAGAGTGGGTTCTGGTGAATCAAAAAGGATTGAAATTCGCGACCTGTTTTTGTAAATACCCTCATCTCGTCACGCAAAAAGAACGCGGGGGGAATTGTAACGTAGACATTGCTTGCGGACCTCACGGCCGATTAGAAAGTTTAGACAAAGATCCTTTGAAAGAAGGTAAATGTGTTTGCGATTTTGGATACAAGCCGCTTTTGCAAGGTTTCGGGTGTGAAGAAATGACCGCTCACGAACGATTAGCGTTTTCGAAGGAAGAAGAAAAAAACAACGTATGGGATCCAACCGTATTTTCCGAAAAGTATCTCGCGTCTTTCCAAAAACCCGGTTACTTCCAGCAGCCCTGTTCCTTCGATGCTTTTACAGGTCAGCCTTTAAAACATACTTTTTATCATGCAGAATTTGGAAGTTGTGTGTGTGATCCGAGGTATGGGAATATTGGGGTGCGACTCGATCATCCCTATTATTTGAAAAATAACGATAAGGGCTATAATGCTTGCGCGAATATTTTTAAAAGCGAACCCGATTCCCGGATCCATCATGTGAAACTGTTTGCCTATTTCTACATGTTTGATTATTCGCCGGTCGCGTTCATCGAATTTGAGAATTTAGACCCGATTCAATTATCCTATCCTTTCAATTATTACGTGGTCCAATCCAAGAAACACCATCTACAAATCGAAGAAACGTGGCCTTTTGACTACATGCAATATGTTTTTAAGTACCTTCCCTTTACGGTGCATACGCGTCACTGCCACGAAGCTATTTTTCATGTTAAAACGTGCTACGAAACCATTATTCGAGAAAACCAGCTCACGCGTTGCCAGTTGATCGAGCAAGAACTGGATGGAAAATTAAGTCAACACGCGAACGCCTACACGCTCCTGTATCAATATCCCGTATGTCTTTTTTCAGAGGAGGATCGACGCGTTCCCGAAATTTATCAAGGCCATGTCGTTCTCAATCCTTTCCATTTACTGTTGAAAACCCTCCCAAACCTTCTTCGATCGAACGGTATTCAGATGAAACCGAATGAGGAAGGCATGTGGCATGTCACGTTTGCTCGAGCTCCTTATGTAGAAACATATGCGGCGACGTTAGATCCAGCCGTCTTTCCCGATATTAAAGGAGAACCCACGAAAGCGTTGGAAAAAAATCATATCTTTTAAAGAGAAAGAGAGAGAAAATCAAAATAAAAGAAAGGGAGACATATAATCAAAATAAAAATGAAACGCGCTCATGAAGAATCCGAAAAGGAAATGGACCATGGAGAGGGGGATAAGGAGGAAGAAGAACCTACCCATAAACGAATTAAACAGTCGGACGTGTCTCTATTATTAGAGCTTCAAAATAAACACGCAGATCCCGGTCAGCAAATGAATCGAGAATTGGAAACGGCTCGCGAAAAATATCTCGTTTCTTATCTACGGAAAGTCATTGAAAAACTGCCCATGAGTAAACATGTTCTTGATTCAACGACCGAAATTCCAGAAGGCTACGAAGGATTTTTAAAAATGTACAGTATCGCTAAAACAGGCGTCCATTCGGAAATTCAGTTAAAAAAATTGATGGCGTTTAATTCCATCTTTGACATGTTGAATAGCGTGATCAGGAAAGTCATTCACGATAAATATATCGCTCCATATTTAACGAAACTCGTCACCGATCACGATTTGAATCGGGCTTTTGCCGTATTCCAAGAAACTCTGCAAGCAGACGATACGAACGTATCCACGGAACTCCATTGCGTTTCGTTTTTGATTCAAGACGAATTGTCAAAGAAGGAACCTCTCAAAGTCCCCAATCCTTTGTATAATCGTTTCACACAGCAAATGTATGCCGTCAGTAAATACGTGACAAGTATATTACTGGCGATCGCAGCGAATCATGCAACTGCATCTACGCCTGACTTTGAAATGATCGGAACACCTAGAAAAGGAGAAAAATAACCAATGAAAAAAAAAAGCTTAGGAATACGAAAGTCCATTAGTAACAAAACATGACAATGTCAGTTGGAAAAATTTTCTAAGAGTTGAAAAAAAAAAAAAAAAAAAAAAAAACTTTTTGTTAATTTTTATTATGTCTTTAGACATAATAAAAATTAACTCTACCCCCCTTTTTTCTTTTTGTTGTGAATGATGTCTCACCCTTTCTAAAACTAGATTTCTAAACAAAAGAATGAGTAATATCGTTCTTGGAAATTTATTTTAGAAACATGTTGACACCTGATTCAAACCAAAATAGGGGTGAGGGGTGGTAAAGTTAATTTTTATCATGTCTAAAGACATGATAAAAATTAACAAAAAGTTTTTTTTTTTTTTTTTTTTCAGCCATTTCAATGTGGACAAGACATTACCCTTTTTTAACCAGAATAAACTTTCACTTAACTATTTAAATCGTCAGTCAGTGCTGTGGCCTGGATCCAAGCTTATACTCCATCATAGGAAAAACCTTCTTATTTGGGTCCATATTCTTAAAAGAATTTCTTTTTTTGAATGTCTATTCTCCATTCTATAAACCACGCAACCAACACCAGAAACACGATCCATCGAAACTGAAATATATAGAAGAGTTTAGGAAAGAAATGAAATCCATGGAATATAGTTTCGGCCGCTTCATGATACCGTAAACGCCGATCAAGGTTGACGAGCTGTTTAACCGGTTCAGGAGCGATTAATAATTGTCTGTCTTGATTCACCAGAATCACGGAATGAGCCCAATCCACCTCATTTAAAGAATCCACGTTGAATTTTTCTGCCGAGGGGTAATTGGGATAAACATGTTCCGTTACATATCGTAAATGCGCGTCTAAGAGTTGAGCTGTAAAAATAATATTTTTGGGATACGTCAATAACAATTGACTTCTTAGAAATTCTTCCTGATAAGGAATCCAAGCTGATGAACAATCAAGAATCATTTCCATCATGATATTATTTCATCTACTCTGTTTTTTTCTTCTTTACCTATTCCAATGTTTCATGTACCGAAATTTACTCGTCTATTATTCGGGACAATCGATCCCTTTTCATTTCAATCTTCTTCAATGGTATCGACAAGTCCATTAAGAAATCACATAATAAAGGAATCATTAGTGGATAAAACAATGTTTGGTTTTAATCTTCGTTCGACTCTCGCCATAACCATTTTAATATGTCTGGTGACAACACTGGTCATCATGGCCCTCATCGTATATCGTCTCTCCTACGGCAGTGTGGCTTTCGTTTACGATGCTGCCGATCCGAATAAAGTCACGACCAAAGGAACGACAGCGAGCGATTTCTGGACCAACAATAAAATGTTGCTCATTGCTCCAACGGTTGTCAATGTGATCAATATACTAATGGTCGGTTTATTACTTTACGTGTAACCGAAAAGAGAATAAAGATTAGATTCAAAAATACATCACGATGGATACAAAGGCTATCATGGTAATTATCTTATTAGGAATTGTATTTGTCTCGTTACTCAATTTCGGCTACCTGGCAACAGCTATTTACAGTGATGCGACACCCAAAACAGGAGCCGAACATTTTAATCAACGCAACTGGATGTTTTACGGAAATATAATGCTACATATTATTGCTCTGATGCTAGGTGGAGGCATTTTTATGAAAAAGTAATGATTTAATTAAAAAAAATATGACAAGACCTACCCAAGATGAATCCAAAATCTTTCAGAGAAATACTTTCATAGATAACGATGAGTCACTCGTATTCATAAACACCTTCAAGGTGATGGACGGGCGTAACTTCAATCCAAGAAGAAATATACCAACAACTGCTTTTATTGACATCTTGCCCACTCAAGAAGGAAGAACAAGAATGATCAGAGTCAGCTAGAAAAATTTCCCAAGAGCTGAAAAAAAAAAAAAAAAAAAAAAAAAAAAAAAACTTTTATTAATTTTTATCATGTCTTCTAGACATGATAAAAATTCACTCTACCCTCCTTTTCATTTTGAATGATGTCAACATGTTTCTAAAAATAGATCTCTAAGAATGAATCATACTTTTCTTGGAAATCTATTTTTAGACACATGTTGACATCATTCAAAACGAAAAGGAGGGTAGAGTTAATTTTTATCATGTCTAAAGACATGATAAAAATTAACAAAAAGTTTTTTTTTTTTTTCTTTTTTTTTTTTTTTACTACTAGAGAATATTTTTCTCAGCTCTCAGAAATTTTCCCAGCCAACTCGATTGACCAGACATCACCATTTTCTTACAATAATGAACTTTCACTTATTTATTTAAACCATCCCAGTTTCACTTCAAATCAGTCTGTGCTATGACCTGAATACAAGCTTCTGTTCAGGTATGTTAATAATATATTTTTTGTTTCTTTGGCTTTTCGCGTTTAGTTTATGTGATTCGTCTGTCGCTATAGAGATCCAATATTTTATAATGGCAATTTTGATTTAAGATGGTCACCATTTTCGCCATTTTCCGTAGCGCTTGATCTGCTCGAGTGTCCATGTTGCGTCTATCTTCATAAGACATATCTAAATACAGCTCATTGGCGTTCGGTTCAATATTTAGGTGATACACTTCATGATTGCGTTCTTTGTCCATGAGAAACTTGAACACATCAAATTCATTTGGCCGGCGATCTGATTTGAACGGTTTCAGGACTCTCGGACTGTAAAGTCGTTTCCCCTTCGGATCAAAGACGAAACCCGGACAAGGTCCACCTTTTTGAGAACGAACTTCCACCTCGTCCGGTTCGACATCTTCTTCGACCTGTCGGCCATTGTCGGAACGATACTGTAATTTAAACCGTCGCCAATTGTCAATAAACGCGTCGAGAGTATCCTCCGATTCTGGAAAATATTGTCGGTAAAGCGTATCGGCTTGAGTTTGTTCTTCGGGTAATAAATTGGCATACTCCACATATTCAGTGAACAATTTCCGGAAAATAGGATCTTTCTCACTTAAATAAGTGGCCATTTCATCCAACGTCATTTCGTATAACTGTTCGACAAAATTCATGATGGAAGTGCTTTTTTCTTCTTATTATTATTATTGAATTTTCAAAGCGGACATTATATCTTCCATTCTCTCACAATGATAGCGGTATTTTAAATATTTGAAAGATGTGATGGCCATGAGCGCTAGAAAAATGACGAGCGTTAAGACCGTGAAATGAAATTTAAAGTGAGTTTCTTCCTCATGCACAATCAACACGCAAATGGAATAGAGTAATCCGCCCGCTAAAGCAAAGATACCGAACGGTTCTAGCTTCGAAATATTCATGGGGATCCTAAAAGCGACTGGGCAACTCTCAAGTTAGCAAATACTTTATTCCAAAATTCTTCGTGAATAGCGAGCGAATTTTCTAAAGAGGCCTGGAACGTTTCGTACTGAGGCAGGGTTTGAGCAAACGATAAAATACAATATTTGGGGTTATTTATCGGCGTATGAACTAACCATTCGCGTAACCGGTTCCACGTCTCGGGCCAACATTGAATTTCTTGGTTGAACCGATCGGCAATCTAGGGACCGAACGTTTCATTCAAAAACCAAGAAATGCAAGCTACAGTTTGTTTCATAATCGTTTCTAAATTCATGGTTCCTTATTTTTAAATATTTTTTTTCATTTATTTTAGAAAAAGAAAAAGAAGAGCAAAGAATGAATCATTTAGACGAATTGTTTCAGTACCTTCTCCAACACAAGAAAACAATTGTGTTTGGGAACCTGAGTCGATTGCCCTATGTGATCAACGATTACATTTCCAAACATTTATCCCACCTCACCATTTTTGTCATTTGTCCCTTTTATACGTACCCGTCTTCCCCTCATGTGCGTGTAATTAAACCGGAAGAATTGAGCACTAACACGTGCGATTTATTATTCTACATTGAACCTTTTCCGCATGCCGTTTTACACCACGACATTAGAACGGCTCAACGCCTCGTCATTTTAACGAGCCACATGATTTTTATCGATCGATACCATACGTGTTCCTATTTATCCTATTTTCATTTCCCGGGAAGTTTAGAAAGGTATATGGAAAAAACCAAACAGCTGATGGATTTGGAACAGACGTTCCTTTACAAAACGGATCTACCCGAAGTTAAAGAGTCCAAGAAAGCTCTTTCGATCGGTCCTAGTCCTACCCTGGATCGATGGATCAGTCCCGAGAATCCCGATCCGACTCCCTTAGAAAACATGTCATGGATTTTAATCGATCTCACGTCCTTCCGGAATACATCGTCACTGTTATTTCATTTTTGGACAGCCTTTGATTACATGCTGAATCATATCGATCGCATTGAAGGCTGGCAATTGTGTTTTAAAACGTCCGCGGAAGCTCGTGCTTATAAGAAACTCGTTCAGAAATGGATCGATTATCTCTGTTGTAGGGAATTCCAGCACGGGAACGTGTTACAATTGAATGAAATTCTCTCCCTCACGCCTTTTTATCGAGCAGGGACGGTCGATCTTCCCATTATTTTAGAAAAGAAACGATTCGGACCATTGGAATATATTCTTTGCACATCGGTTCAAGATGCGTATCGAGCTTCTATGCGATATAACTTAGATCCTGTCGTCGGATCCGTGTTTCGATTGAAATAAAGTCAGAATGAATGATCCTAACGAGGATGATGTTTCGAAGGAAATTCCACCTCTTGGAACACCCGAAGTTATTTATTATGACGATATTCTACCTTCACAAATTCAAAACCAAGTCGACCTTCCCGACGATTTCGAACTTCAATTTCCTCTCCACACGTATGCCAAATCCGATGTAACCACTAGCCCTTACATTATTCGACCGTCCGTTTCTCCTTCTTCTCGAAGTTCGAGTCCAAGAAGAAGTCCAAGAAAACGCAGTCCAAGTCCAAGAAGGAGCAGGAGTCCAAGTCTAAGCAGGAGCAGGAGTCCAAGTCCAAGAAGAAGAAAAAGTCGGAGAAATCGTAGTCGTAGTTTAGAAATACGTCATTCTAGAAGAAAAAGTCCTGTAAGAAGAAGTCGTTCGGCTTCCTTTTCATCGTCTGCATCTTCTTCTTCCTCTCCTTCCAATATGAATCGTAGAGGAACACAAAGACCCATTCGTAGAAGACCTATGAGAAAACGTCGAGGATACGTTCTTGGTTCTCGAACCGTTCGTGTGGGCCCTAATCGATTGCTTCATAAATATGGTAACCGTTCCATTACGTTTGTGACCGAAGGTGGGGCCCACATACGAAATAAGAAAATTCCCAATAAAGCTTGTCGATATCTATTAAGTCATTGCTCACGACGGCATCCAACAGCTCGAGATCGATTGCCACGACAAGCTCGTATTGTTTTGAGAAAGAAAAGAGCTTAAACACAACGAGTAGAAAAAGAAACAATATCCAAGCAATTCACAAAAGCCAAAAAACAATTCAACAAAATAATAAAGTTCACTTACCAAAATGTGTATATAATAGACTTTAACTGAAGCTCTTTCGAGGCTGGTATCCAAAACACAGACTGATCTGAAACCGAAACTCGAGTAATTTAAATAGTTAAGTGAAAGTCCTTTTTCTGGTTTTATCGATCGAACCAACTGTGAAAAATTCCCAGAGCTATACTTAAAAAAAAAAAAAAAAAAAAAAAAAAAAAAAAAAAAAAAAACTTTTTGTTAATTTTAATTATGTCTTCAGACACGATTAAAATTAACTATCCCCCTTTTGTTCAAATGATGTTAATCTGTTGTCTCGATATGTTTCTAAAAATAGAACATGACTCATTTCTTTCTTGGAAATTTATTTTTAGAAATATGTTCGAAAAGATGAGACATCATTCCCAGACAAAAAGAAGAGAGAGTTAATTTTTATCATGTCTAAAGACATGATAAAAATTAACAAAAATATTTTTTTTTTCGAAGCTAAATTTTTTCTTACTACCCAACTTTTGCTTCTCCTTTCTACCTCCCCCCTTTTCGTTTCACAGTATATAAACAGCTGGAGCTGAGACGATTTTCTCATTTCATACTGAGGACAAGATGGATCAGGAAAACACTGTAACCCTGGAGCCTTTGACATTACCCTTGAAGGATCGTCTCAAGTACGTGTTGGATGAAGTCGTGCTGGAAGAATTTAGTCAATCTAATTTATTTACGACTAAAACCACCGTTCAGTTGAGAGTTTTAAAAAGAATAGCTAATATGATGATGTTTCCGTGGACCTTGATTCAAGATTTGAAACCTCTTGTACCCGTCCATCGATACTGTTTAAATACCATTTGGCGTTTATGGATGGATGTGCAACAGCAGTTGGTACAAAATAAAACCATCTCCACGCCAGATGAATGGAATATGATCGAGAAAGTTTTATCTAAAGACTATTCTAGATCGACCGATCTAATAAGACTTTCCAACATCTTATTCAAACGACAGGAAATACCTAAGATAGAAGTGTATAAATTATTTGCCGTAGACGGATTGCTGGGCGAGGATCTGCAAAAGTATGTTTTTAATCTACAGTACGGAGGAGATGAAAAAACACCTTTAAACGAACAAGAAGCTCTAGATTTTAAAGCAGTTCATGCTCGAATCGTCCGTTGTTTATATCACGAAGTTTCCAAACGATCGGAATCTCTTCTCTACGTGGATGTGATTCGACGTACTATAGAAGAAATAATAAACACTACACCTTCTACCAGTGATGAAGTAAGCGAATGGGGTGCATTGTATTTAAAGTATCTTGGAGAGGATCTATTTTCAAATATATTTTACGAAACTAAAGTCTGGAAGACGAAAGAATTGGAACAATACCAGGCGAAAAAGAATCAACAAGAAAATAATTCTCAAAAGAGAAAGAATGTGAGAGAGGATCCTAGAATCAAGAAGAAAAACAGAAATAATATGTCGGACCCTACTTTAGCTTCGAGTGATTATTTCGACCCTTCGATTGTCGATTTGCAACCTGTTCGTTATCCTTCTCCCAAGAGTCCACCTCCATCGGAAAGGGGGAAGAAGATCCTATTTCTCCCGAGAGTCCACCTCCATCGGAAAGAGGAGGAGAAGATCCTGTAGAAGCTTCCTTCGAAAGACTAGAGTGTGAAGACGAAAATGTAGAAACTACAAGTAGTGAACAAGGCAAAATGAACCCCTAGAGACTCGGAACATTTTTTCCATGGCTCTTTAATGGAATATAAAGAGTGAATAGTCCAATAATACATTGAAGGTATGTGGGAGACTATATATATATTTTTTGGAATAGATTTAAATACTTTAGATGCACAAATATTAGACGAAATGAACTTGTTTTTGTCCTTTACAAGAAGAACTACTAACCATGATAAAATGTTTTTCGAATAGCATCCTTTCCAAAATATTTTTTCATCAGGTTCCATCCTCAACTGTAAAAACTGATTTTGACAAGATTTTATAGATAAGATAGTTCATTAAAAAATTTTTTTGAGAACTGGTTTTTATCGCTATTCCATACGCAACTGTAAAAACTAAAATTTATAGGATTTTATAGTTGAGACAATTTATTTTTTAATTAAAAAATTTTTTTTTCGAACTGGTTTTTGTATATGTTCCATACGCAACTGTAAATACTGAATTGAATCTCATTTTATACTTGTTACTATATAAAAAAAAGAATCCTTTCATTTTTGTTGTTAAAAAAGCAACAACATCGAACATTTTTTCAATATATAGGAACAAAGCCCTCCTTCAAGATGAAATGAGATTCGTTTCAAAATAGAAATGAATATACTGTCACTTCTTACGATCTCGATCACGCTATTCGGTATGCTCAAGAAGCGACTCAACTCTATATTTACGAACAAGCTCTTCAAAGTCGGTACGCTTTTATTTTTAAACATACCACCTTCCAAATAAGAAAAGCCGACTCCAAACGGGATTACTACATACCTAAAACCCTCGATCCGGAAGAACGTCACGTCGTCGAAAAATTTGTTTTTACGCAAACGGGATGTGACATGATTGCCTGCTTCCCTTTTCAAGAAAATTTAGAATCGTGTTCCCCGGAAGATGAACCGCGATGGATTCGACTCGGAACGGGTTTCAGTTTAGCTTGCCAACCCGCCTGCGATCGTTTATATTCCAACACGCAGCAGAGTATGGACACGGAATATCGAAATGGAAAATGTGTAGCCGTAAATCTCGCCAAGAAATTATTAGCTCTCTTGCCCGAACAAGTTTTCTTTCAATCAAATCATCCTTCTCTTCCTCGTCATCATGCCGGCCTCAATCTCGTCGAGGGTCATTTACGACTCAACCAGCCTTATTGTGAAGCGTACGGTCTTGTTTTCAACGGGTCTGATTGTGTGACGACGACGGGGCAAGATATTGGCGAATTGTTCTTGGGAAGCAGTATCTATCGATCTATTTCCACTCTGCAAAAAAATCATACGTTACCACCATATCCTCCTCATCTTCCCGACTTTGTACAAAACTGGCCCAAGAAACATGTGAAACGGTCCTGACGAATGCCTGGCTGACGAGAAACCGGCACGGACTTCGTTGGAACGAGGGTCATATTCCCTACAACCATTTAGGACGCATTCTCCAATCGCTCACTCACAGCTTCTCCACGATTTATGTGGTGGGATGCCAGAAAGCTAAATTCTTTGCTAAAGCCTTGCATTATCAAAAACTCGTGACGGAAATTTATGTGCCAGATGGAATCATTTGGAAGTATCGGGAAAAATGTGCCCGACATCATCAAAGGAGGAAATATTTCCATTGTGCCGAAAACAAAGTGCGCAACTATCGATGGCATATTACGGAAGGAGATTTTCATATCAATCACGTCTATCCAGACGGAACGGAGAAAGAGGAGAGGATCGAGGAGCAAACAGACAATCCTGTGCAAGCTTTTGATAAGGCCTACGATCACTTAGAGAAGGATCCGTCCCCGAAAGCGTACGATAACCTCATCCAGAAATGGGATAATCTGTCCTGTTTCCAAGTGATGGAACATCCGGATGAGCATACGCCTTTAAACTTGATGGGCTCTTCTACTTCTTCTTTATCGTCAACTTCCTCCAATAACTCGAGGAAGACGGAGGGTTGGGGAGACATACCTGAAAATATTCCTCATTACGATCCAGCAGCCTGTTGGGACGAACCTTCCAAAGAATCTCATGAGACCACCAAAATATCTTCAGAGGATCCAA
The DNA here is from genome assembly GCF_044657685.1 of Stegodyphus dumicola. NCBI lineage: Eukaryota > Metazoa > Arthropoda > Arachnida > Araneae > Eresidae > Stegodyphus > Stegodyphus dumicola. The sequence goes on from NC_140775.1 coordinate 108,543,260, forward strand.
AGACAAAATCCACTGAGTGTTGGGACGATGAACGGACGACTCATGCTCCAAAATCCACTAAGACTATGTCCACTGAGTGTTGGGACAATGAACGGACGACTCATGCTCCAAAATCTATTGAGACTATGTCCACTGAATGTTGGGACAATGAAACCGAAAAGACGACAGAGAATTGGGATGACCGTTCTGAAAAGTATTTGAATTGATATATACATAAACTCAGGAGAAAAAAAAAAGAAAAGATTTTTAGAAATAAGTAGGGAAAGGTTCTCCGCTTTCCCTATATTTATGGAAATGGACTGAGAAGAGAGAGAGACGAATCAGGAGACCAAAAAAAATGGGTCTTGGAAGGAATGAGTGCAAATGCATTCGATTCCTTCCGAGACCCATTTTTTGGGGTCCCTCTCTCATCCAATCTTGGAAAAGAACTTTGTCCTATTTTTCTAGGTCCATTCAAAAAGAAATGAATCTATCCATAAATTTTCTTAAAAGAAAAAAACAAAAAGATCCTTTACCTCTTGACGGTCCAAAGTCAAGAATCTTGGAAAAAGTCATCCACTCTCCATACAGTCAAGCTTCTCTGTAGAAAATCTAGTAGGTGCATCTGCATTCTTGAACACCCGGCAGTTATTATTGGACGCGAAACGTCGAATGCTGAAATAGTTAACAGTGATCCCATTCTTAAAGAAACGGGGATGTTTTATTCATCCAGTCGAGTGCGGAAAAATTTCTGAGAGCCGGAGAAAAATTTCTCTGGTTGAAAAAAAAAAAAAAAATACCCCCCCTTTTAGTCTGAAAATTGATGTCTAAAAATTGAAGACATCAATTTTCAAATTTTCAGACTAAAAGGGGGGGTAATTTATTTTTCTAATTGCATCCAATGTAAGATCCAAGTCACGGTTTGTGTTTTCAAAAAATTGAAGACATCAATTTTTAGACTAAAAGGGGGGTATTTTTTTTTTTTTTTTTTTTTTTTTTTTTTTTTTTTTTTCCATATCTAACTTTGAGCCACAGAAATTTTTTCCGGCTCTCAGAAACTTTTCCCAGCCGACTCGATGTGAATAAAACTTTACTTTTTTTTTAAGAATGTTATTTAATGGATCGATTTCAAGCTATCGAGTTTCGCTTGAGTTCCGGCCGTGCTGTGGGCCCACCTGGATACAAGTTTTACCCTTTTGGAATAGAATAAAACTTTAGTGTTTTTTAAGAATGTTATTTAATGGATCGATTTCAACCTATCGAGTTTCGCTTGAGTTTTAGATGTGAATAAAACTTTACTGTTTTTTAAGAATATTATTTAATGGATCGATTTCAACCTATCGAGTTTCGCTTGAGTTCCGGCCGTGCTGTGGGCCCACCTGGATACAAGTTTTCCCCTTTTGGAATAGAATTTCCGTCAAGGTAGGCTACTTTTCCTCTTTTTGCATTTTTCATGTCATTTCATTTGTATTACAATATACTGAAAACGGGCGTTCGAACTGATTTCTAGGCTATTTCTATACAAATGGAGCTCGATCCAAGAAAGAAATGATGTCTTTTTTTTATTTTGTGGACTGCCAATTTGTATTGGAAAATACTGAAAACGGGTGTTTGAGTCGGTTTTCAGTATATTTCAATACAAATAGAGCTCGATCCAAGAAAGAAATTATGTCTTTTTTTTATTTTGTGGACTGCCCTATTTGTATTGGAATATACTGAAAACGGGCGTTCACGTCGGTTTTCAGTATATTCCAATACAAATGGAGCTCGATCCAAGAAAGAAATGATGTCTTTTTTTTATTTTGTGGACTGCCCTATTTGTATTGAAATATACTGAAAACGGGTGTTCACGTCGGTTTTCAGTATATTCCAATACAAATGGAGCTCGATCCAAGAAAAAAATTATGTCTTTTTTTTATTTTGTGGACTGCCAATTTTGTATTGGAATATACTGAAAACGGGCGTTCACGTCGGTTTTCAGTATATTACAATACAAGTGGAGCTCGATCCAAGAAAAAAATGATGTCTTTTTTTTATTTTGTGGACAGCCAATTTTGTATTGGAATATACTGAAAACGGGCGTTCATGTTGGTTTTCAGTATATTTCAATACAAATGGAGCTCCATCCAAGAAAAAAATGATGTCTTTTTTTTATGTTGTGCACAGCCAATTTTGTATTGGAGTATACTGAAAACGGGCGTTCGAGTCGGTTTTCAGTATATTCTAATACAAATGGAGCTCCATCCAAGAAAAAAATGATGTCTTTTTTTTATGTTGTGGACTGCCCTATTTTGTATTGGAATATACTGAAAACGGGCGTTCGAGTCGGTTTTCAGTATATTCAAATACAAATGGAGCTCTATCCAAGAAAAAAATGATGTCTTTTTTTATGTTGTGGACAATCAATTTTGTATTGGAATATACTGAAAACGGGCGTTCGAGTCCTTTTTCCGACTATTTCTACACACATTCCACTATATTAAAATGACGTCATCGTTGAGTCCAAACAGAGTCGTCCCCGGACAGAGTCGTCTCCGGACAAAGTCGTCCCCGGACAATTTTATACCGAATTTGTATAGAGATATACTTAAAATGGGCTTGGAGGGGGGGCGCTTTCTAGTATATTCCTATATACATTCGGTTGCATTCAGAAACAAAAAGAATGTCTTTTTGAATGGACAGGATGACTATGGAAACCGGATCTTTCTCTCTCTCTCTCCGAAGATTGGATGAGAGAGTACCTCCTATTTGTATTGTAATATACTGAAAACGGGCTTTCGAGTCAATTTCTAGACTATTTCTATACAAATGGAGCTCTATTTACGAAAAAAATTATTTCTTTTTTATTGTGTGGACAGCCCTGTTTGTATTGCAATATACTGAAAACAGGCGTTCGAGTCGGTTTCTAGACTTTTCCTATACAAATTTCACCATCTATATAGAAATGATGTCCAAACAAAGTCGTCCCCGGACCATCTTGATGACCGAATATGTATAGAAATAGTCTGAAAATGGGCTTGAGGGCCGGTTTCTGGACGATTCATCTACAAATTCGGCCGCATCCAGAAAAACAAAAATACATAGTTTCTTTTTGGGTGGACAGGAGATGATAAATTTCTTTTCTCTCTCTCCCAAGATTGGAGGAGAGAGTGGCCCAAAAAAATGGGTCTCGGAAGGAATCGAATGCATTTTGAAATGCACTCATTCCTTCCAAGACCCATTTTTTTGGTCTCCTGATTCAACTCTCCAGTCTATGGTATAGGGAAAGCGGAGAACGTTTCCCCTTCCTTAAGCGACTGGAGACCATAGCGCATCATCATCATCATCATCCTCTTTCTCATACTTTTCAACGAAGGCTTGATGTCTCTGGATGATTTTGGGGAGATGATGGATCCCGAATTGAGTGATGAAAAAGAGAGGACTCTTTTTCCTTTCTTTTTCGTCTTGCACAGTCTCTCGGAGGGTGATATACGTTTCCCCGTCCTCCTCAATTTTCGTCAGAGGTCTCATGAATATTTTACACATCCAAGGGAAGAGCGACTTGTTATGCAGGGATTTCGAAGCAACGAAGGCCGCTTCATTCGAAGTGAGGACAATCTGGTTCGGATGACCCCATTCTTTGGAGTAGTTGTCCAAATCGCCTAGTCGGAGAAAATGGTGTAGATTAGGAAAAAAGACTTGGAGAACACTCGTCGTATGCGAGACGTTCGTAGGCAAGAGAGTCAAGATATCTTTGGCATTCCAGTACAGGAATCCTAGATCCACATACGCGTGCTAATAAAAAAAAGCTTTCATCACGTAGCTCTCGAGAAGAAAATGACAGGGGTCTCTAGGAGAAGGTCATAGGTAGTATACAAAGGATGGTTGTTTTTTTTCTTTCGTTCCTCTCAATCCCATGATCTTTGAAAAGGTGACGGGGTGTCCTTTAGGAAAAAAATAGAAGGTCATAGAGAGAGAGAAAGAGAGGTAGACAAAGTTGAATTTTTTTCCCTAGAAGTCAACCGTCACGTCGCCCATCACGTGGTCTTCTCGTATATATAGAGAGGCGAGTGGAAGACAGACTCTGTTTCCCAGAGAGAGAGACTGCTGTGCGTAGCTGTATTTCTACTCAAGATGATGATCTGCGTCTTATATAATGAGTTTGTGAGCATTCGCTGTTATGTGGATGACGGAAGATTGTTTTGGAACGCTACGGACATTTTGCCTCTGATTCATACTTCCAGTAAAAGAACCTGGGACATTCTCTCCATGTTTTTCTACGAACACCACGTCTTCAGGAAAATAAAAGATCTTGAGAGTCTCAGCAGTTCTCAAGAGGGATATGTCCTCTCCAGCGAAGAAATATTACATCTGGCCGAAAAGAATCCTAAAAATAATCAGCTTCTGGCCTGGGTGTATAGCATTTTAACTCAGCCGCTGGTTCGAGTTGTACCCAATCAACCCGTTTACCGACTGCTCTATCCGGGGGAGAGATTTCCCTTCATCAACCTCTTTAATCTGGGAGTGCGCTACATACCGCCTCATCCAGGCATGACGGACTCTTCTACTTACCCTAAACAATATGCCAGCGCTTATTGCCAGACAGACCCCCATCAAGAAAAGGTCGTCGAGACACAAACGGATCCTCTGGTGGTCTCTTTAAATTTCACTAAAGTCATGACCTTCTAAAAAAACAACCACCACCACCCAAAAAAAAATTTGCTCCTCCTCCAAATTTTTTTTTATCTTCTCGAAAGAAAAAAAAAGAAACTTTTCCATCTAGCCTCTTTCTTTCAATCCCTCTTAAGAGAGAGAGGGAGGAGAAAAGAAAGAGAGTTCTGAGGAGGCAAAAGAAATGGGTCTGGAAGGAAACGGGTGCATTGCGAGAAAAAGAGGGTCCTCTTTTTTTTGTCGAAATGCACCCGTTTCCTTCCAGACCCATTTTTTTTATCACTTCTTCAAACCAATCTTGGAAAGGGGGGGACACAAATTGTGCGTAAAGTCCATTTCGATCAAGACTGGATTTTTTTTTTGAAAAGAAAACATAATGTTATATATAGATAGCTAAATCTTTATCATGATATTCTTTAAGAATTTCTTAGCCATTTGTCAAAGAAGGGGACTATAATTGAAGAATTTATGAATTTGGGAACATGTCACCCATGGCAAATCTAAAATCTTGGAAGTGGATACTGGAAAGCCCCGCTCTGATTATAATTCTGAGTTCTAGCATGGGACATTTTTTAGATCAATAAGCTAAACTATTTTTCTAGTCTCATATTCTCTCGTGACTAGGGTTTCAGATTTGGGTAGAGAGAGACACTGTTCTGAACAGAAACGTGGAATGCTTTTAACTTTTATAGAAAAGTGAAGAGTTGAAAGTGAAAGTCGAAAAACGAAATGGGATCGGGTAGGAAAAATTTCTCAGAGCTCAGAAAAAAATTCTGAGATGTAAAAAAAAAAAAAAAAAAAAAAAACTTTTTGTTAATTTTTATCATGTCTTCTAGACATGATAAAAATTAACTCACCCCCCTTTTGTCTGGGAATGTTGTCTCCCACTTTCTAAAAATAGACCATGACTCATCCTTTTAAAGAATAGAATTCCAAGAAAAGACTGGGTTCTGGACTATTTTTAGAAACGGTGAGACAACATACCCAGACAAAAGGGGGGGGGAGTTAATTTTTATCATGTCTTCTAGACATGATAAAAATTAACAAAAAGTTTTTTTTTTTTTTTTTTTTTTTTTTTTACATCTCAGAATCTTTTTCTGAGCTCTGAAAATATTTTGCCAGCCGATCTCATTTCGTTTTTCGACTTTCACTTTCAACTCCTCTTTTCTATAAAAGCATTCCACGTTTCTGTTCAGAACACTGTGGGCTGTTGAAAAGGCAACACGCCTCCCTCTCTACCCTAATCGGGAATCCTGATCCAGGTGTCCCCCGCTTCACGCTACTCATCTTCACCCATTTCTAAAAAATCTCAGAGAAAACTAAAAGCGAGATTGCAAAAAAACAAATAGCCTCCAGTGAACACAATTCCAACGACAGTGGATAGCTTTTTGGGGTCCTTCCAGATATATTACCGGTGACCGATAGGTTGTTCAGGGTCTACAGCACAGACTCAATGTACCCCCTTTTGTCTGGGAATGTTGTCTCACCGTTTCTAAAAATAGACCAGAACCATTCTTTTCTTGGAATTCTATTCATTAGAAAGGATGAGTCATGGTCTATTTTTAGAAACGATGAGACAACATTCCTAGACAAAAGGGATTAGTTAATTTTTATCATGTCTAGAAGACATGATAAAAATTAACAAAAAATATTTATAATATATATTATATAATATATATTATATAATATATATATTATATAATATATATGTTATATATTTTTTCTTTTTTTTTCTGACTCAGAATTTTCTTCTCGGCTCTCAGAAATTTTTCCCAGCCGATCCCATTTTGCTTTTTGACTTTCACTTTCAATTCTTCTCTTTTCTATAAAAGTATTCCACGTTTTTGTTCAGAATAATGTGGGCTGTTGAAAAGGCAATATGTCTGGTCATCAAGATGGTCCGGGGACGACTTTGTTTGAACTCAACGATGACATCATTTCTATATAGATGGTGGAATTTGTAAAGGAAGAGATTAGAAACCGACTCGAAAGCCTGTTTTCAGTATATTGCAATACAAATAGGGCTGTCCACACAATAAAAAAAAGAAAGAATTTTTTTCGTAAATAGAGCTCCATTTGTATAGAAATAGTCTAGAAATTGACTCAAAAGCCCGTTTTCAGTATATTGCAATACAAATAGGAGGCACTCTTTCATCCAATCTTGGGAGAGAGAGAGAGAGAGAGAGATCCGGTTTCCATAGTCATCCTGTCCATTCAAAAAGACATTCTTTTTGTTTCTGAATGCAACCGAATGTATATAGGAATATACTAGAAAGCGCCCCCCCCTCCAAGCCCATTTTAAATATATCTCTATACAAATTCGGTATAAAATTGTCCGGGGACGACTTTGTCCGGAGACGACTCTGTCCGGGGACGACTCTCTTTGGACTCAACGATGACGTCATTTTAATATAGTGGAATGTGTGTAGAAATAGTCGGAAAAAGGACTCGAACGCCCGTTTTCAGTATATTCCAATACAAAATTGATTGTCCACAACATAATAAAAGACATCATTTTTTTTCTTGGATAGAGCTCCATTTGTATTGGAATATACTGAAAACCGACTCGAACGCCCGTTTTCAGTATATTCCAATACAAAATAGGACAGTCCACAACATAAAAAAAAAGACATCATTTTTTTCTTGGATGGAGCTTCATTTGTATTAGAATATACTGAAAACCGACTCGAACGCCCGTTTTCAGTATACTCCAATACAAAATTGGCTGTCCACAAAATAAAAAAAAGAGATCATTTTTTTCTTGGATCGAGCTCCACTTGTATTGTAATATACTGAAAACCGACGTGAACGCCCGTTTTCAGTATATTCCAATACAAAATTGGCAGTCCACAAAATAAAAAAAAGACATCATTTTTTTCTTGGATCGAGCTCCACTTGTATTGTAATATACTGAAAACCGACGTGAACGCCCGTTTTCAGTATATTCCAATACAAAATTGGCAGTCCACAAAATAAAAAAAAGACATCGTTTTTTTCTTGGATCGTGCTCCACTTGTATTGGAATATACTGAAAACCGACGTGAACACCCGTTTTCAGTATATTTCAATAGAAATAGGGCAGTCCACAAAATAAAAAAAAGACATCATTTCTTTCTTGGATCGAGCTCCATTTGTATTGGAATATACTGAAAAACGACGTGAACGCCCGTTTTCAGTATATTCCAATACAAATAGGGCAGTCCACAAAATAAAAAAAGACATAATTTCTTTCTTGGATCGAGCTCTATTTGTATTGAAATATACTGAAAACCGACTCAAACGCCCGTTTTCAGTATATTCCAATACAAATTGGCAGTCCACAAAATAAAAAAAAGACATCATTTCTTTCTTGGATCGAGCTCTATTTGTATTGAAATATACTGAAAACCGACTCAAACACCCGTTTTCAGTATATTTCAATAGAAATAGGGGAGTCCACAAAATAAAAAAAAGACATCATTTCTTTCTTGGATCGAGCTCCATTTGTATTGGAATATACTGAAAAACGACGTGAACGCCCGTTTTCAGTATATTCCAATACAAATAGGGCAGTCCACAAAATAAAAAAAGACATAATTTCTTTCTTGGATCGAGCTCTATTTGTATTGAAATATACTGAAAACCGACTCAAACGCCCGTTTTCAGTATATTCCAATACAAATTGGCAGTCCACAAAATAAAAAAAAGACATCATTTCTTTCTTGGATCGAGCTCTATTTGTATTGAAATATACTGAAAACCGACTCAAACACCCGTTTTCAGTATATTCCAATACAAATTGGGAGTCCACAAAATAAAAAAAGACATCATTTCTTTCTTGGATCGAGCTCCATTTGTATTGAAATATACTGAAAACCGACTCAAACACCCGTTTTCAGTATATTCCAATACAAATTGGCAGTCCACAATATAAATAAAAGACATCATTTCTTTCTTGGATCGAGCTCCATTTGTATAGAAATAGCCTAGAAATCAGTTCGAACGCCCGTTTTCAGTATATTGTAATACAAATGAAATGACATGAAAAATGCAAAAAGAGGAAACGTAGCCTACCTTGACGGAAATTCTATTCCAAAAGGGGAAAACTTGTATCCAGGTGGGCCCACAGCACGGCCGGAACTCAAGCGAAACTCGATAGGTTGAAATCGATCCATTAAATAACATTCTTAAAAAACAGTAAAGTTTTATTCTATTCCAAAAGGGGAAAACTTGTATCCAGGTGAGCCCACAGCACGGCCGGAACTCAAGCGAAACTCGATAGGTTGAAATCGATCCATTAAATAACATTCTTAAAAAAAAAGTAAAGTTTTATTCACATCGAGTCGGCTGGGAAAAGTTTCTGAGAGCCGGAAAAAATTTCTGTGGCTCAAAGTTAGATATGGAAAAAAAAAAAAAAAAAAAAAAAAAAAAAAAAAAAAAAAACCCTTTTAGTCTAAAAATTGATGTCTTCAATTTTTTGAAAACACAAACCGTGACTTGGATCTTACATTGGATGCAATTAGAAAAATAAATTACCCCCCTTTTTAGTCTGAAAATTTGAAAATTGATATCTTCAATTTTTGAAAAATTGAAGACATCAATTTTCAGACTAAAAGGGGGGTATTTTTTTTTTTTTTTTTTTCAACCACAGAAATTTTTCTCCGGCTCTCAGAAATTTTTCCGCACTCGACTGGATGAATAAAACATCCCCGTTTCTTTAAGAATGGGATCACTGTTAACTATTTCAGCATTCGACGTTTCGCGTCCAATAATAACTGCCGGGTGTTCAAGAATGCAGATGCACCTACTAGATTTTCTACAGAGAAGCTTGACTGGATGGAGAGTGGATGACTTTTTCCAAGATTCTTGACTTTGGACCGTCAAGAGGTAAAGGATCTTTTTGTTTTTTTCTTTTAAGAAAATTTATGGATAGATTCATTTCTTTTTGAATCGACCTAGAAAAATAGGACAAAGTTCTTTTCCAAGATTGGATGAGAGAGGGACCCCAAAAAATGGGTCTGGGAAGGAATCGAATGCATTTGCACTCATTCCTTCCAAGACCCATTTTTTTTTTGGTCTCCTGATTCGTCTCTCTCTCTTCTCAGTTCATTTCCATATATATAGGGAAAGCGGAGAACCTTTCCCTACTTATTTCTAAAAATTTTTTCTTTTTTTTTTCTCCTGAGTTTATGTATATATCAATTCAAATACTTTTGAGAACGGCCATCCCAATTCTCTGTCGTCTTTTGGGTTTCATCGTCCCAACACTCAGTGGACATAGTCTCAGTAGATTTTGGAGCATGGGTCGTCAGTTCATTGTCCCAACATTCAATGGACATAGTCTCAATAGATTTTGGAGCATGAGTCGTCCGTTCATTGTCCCAACACTCAGTGGACATAGTCTTAGTGGATTTTGGAGCATGAGTCGTCCGTTCATCGTCCCAACACTCAGTGGATTTTGTCTTTGGATCCTCTGAAGATATTTTGGGGGTCTCATGAGTTTCTTTGGAAGGTTCGTCCCAACAGGCTGCTTGATGGTAATGGGGAATATTTTCAGGTATGTCTCCCCAACCCTCCGTCTTCCTCGAGTTATTGGAGGAAGTTGACGATAAAGAAGAAGTAGAAGAGCCCATCAAGTTTAAAGGCGTATGCTCATCCGGATGTTCCATCACTTGGAAACAGGACAGATTATGCCATTTCTGGATGAGGTTATCGTACGCTTTCGGGGACGGATCCTTCTCTAACTGATCGTAGGCCTTATCAAAAGCTTGTAGAGGATTGTCTGTTTCCTCCTCGATCCTCTCCTCTTTTTCCGTTCCGTCTGGATAGACGTGATTGATATGAAAATCTCCTTCCGTAATATGCCATCGATAGTTGCGCACTTTGTTTTCGGCGCAATGGAAATATTTCCTCCTTTGATGATGTCGGGCACATTTTTCCCGATACTTCCAAATGATTCCATCTGGCACATAAATTTCCGTCACGGGTTTTTGATAATCCAAGGTTTTAGCAAAGAATTTAGCTTTCTGGCATCCCACCACATAAATCGTGGAGAAGCTGTGAGTGAGCGATTGGAGAATGCGTCCTAAATGGTTGTAGGGAATATGACCCTCGTTCCAACGAAGTCCGTGCCGGTTTCTCGTCAGCCAGGCATTCGTCTTTTGGTTTTTGTCACTCAGTTGGTGGAAGGGTTGAGGAGGAGCAAACGTCAACGATCCCACGGTCAAAAAATCTTTTGTCGCATAGCCCAATTCTTTTAAAACGTAGGTAAATTCACACTTCTTGCGGTTGTAGGACTGGAAACTCTCTAGATCGAGTACGATAAAGTTTTCTGAACACGCCATGGCGATGAATACGGTGATGTCTTCCACAAACAGGAGCAAAAAAAGAATCGAAAAGGTATATATGTATAACAGGGAAGATCTAGAAAGGAAAAAAAACAATAAAACGTTTTAGAGTCGTCGTCTTGAAAGAGACATTTTCTTTTCAAAGGGTTAAGAAGTTTCAAAGTTTCAAAGGTCTTTTTAAATGAAGTTATGATTATTATGATTATTAAAAAAATAAGAATCAAATCGATTTTATAGATAACCATATTCATAGGACCAAAGGGACTTACCAGCTCAGTTCACGTCTTCTTCTGTTCTCTGAAGAAATCTCGCGGAGGACACACACTTTTATACTTGCGCGACATCTGTCGGGATCGCGACCCCATCTAAATGTCAGGGTCATTCCAACATCTTAAAAGGATCGGGATGAAAGAAACTGATAAAAAATATATTTATGAAAAGATATCTGAGGGTCGTGAGAACATTTTCTCTCCCCACCCCCCGCCTATTTCAAAAAAAAATAAAAAGTCTTTCTTGGATCGCGTCAAGATTACAAAACAACTCACAGGACTTGTTTATCTCGATCTTGTCAGGGTCACCGTTTCACATAAGAAGATGGATGGACCCTGAACTTTAGACATGATAAAAATTAACTCTACCCGCCTTTTGTCTGGGAATAGGGTCTCACCGTTTCTAAAAATAGACCAGATCCCATTCTTGGAATTCTATTCTTTAGGAAAGGAGGAGTGATGGTCTATTTTTAGAAAGTGTGAGACAACATTCCCAGACAAAAGGGGGGTAGAGTTAATTTTTATCATGTCTAAGACATGATAAAAATTAACAAAAAGTTTTTTTTTTTTTTTTTTTTTTTTTTTAAGGTTGAAAAATTTTTCTGAGAGAGTTGAGAAAGATTTTTCCTCCCAATCTTTTTCGACGATGAAAAGGGAATAACTACTGATCCGATCTCCCTACGCTTTAGGAAAAAAAACAAAAAAATACTTATGAAATATTCATGTGTTGAAATTGGCTATTCAAATAAGTGACATTTTGTTTCTCATTGGAACTGTTCAACGGCGAGTCCACTCGTCTCATTCTTTGGGGTAGGGGATGAAAGTACAGCGGTTTGTTGAAATCGATGATAGTTTCCTCTTTAGTCGGCGGAACTGTAAATCTATCCCGTCTTAACTCTTCTAATCTCTTTGAAAGTCTTTCCACTTGCTCTGCTAAGGTTTCCTCGGTACTCATGATCTCTCTTAGTTTAGGGAAGTCTTGACGTATTGGCTAGAGAACAGAGGGTTTTTTTCTCTCTATACATATATCATGTGGGAGCGTGTGATTTATAAATCCTTGTGAAATCTTTCTACGTCTTGTGTAACTTGGAAGATTCGTCTTGTGTAACTTGGAAAATTCTTCTTCTCGTCGATTGGGTTGGAGTTATGGAAAAGAAATGGGATTGGAAAGAAATCAACATATTACAAAAAAAAGGAACTTTTTTTTTATTTTTTTCTCTAGGGATTTACATACCATTTCATTCATGAACATTCAAGGGTTCTCTCCAAGACCAAATTTTAGAAGAGGACCACAAAGAGTACACTTGAGGATCCTCTTTCAGGTCTAGGTGAGATAAGGGTTGAGACCAATATTCTTGGGTCTCTAAAGCATCCCAACTTAGACATTTATTATTATTAGAAAGTTCATCCTCCTCCTCCTCCTCCTCATCGTCGCACGAGTTCTCCTGGGGAGATTCTTCCGCCTCCTCTTCGTCATCGACAGCTTTGCTCTCGGAGGGGTAACAATGTAACTTCCGGAAAACGTAACTACCCTCCATCAAATGGTATCGAAAATTTCTCACCTTGTTCTCGGCACAATGAATCCTCTTTTGGAAATATTGGTGTCGCGTGCATTTCGACTTGTTCCGCCACTCTGTTTTCCCTGGGATGTAAAACTCGTAAACGGATCGCTGGCAGAGCTTGCTGAAAAATTCGGCTTTATCGTATCCATTGACGTAGATCGCCTCCACATTTTCGGTCAGCATTTTCAGGATCGTAGGAAGATGCTCGTAGGAAAGACGACCCTCGGTCCATTGCAGGCCGTGTCGGTTATTTGTAGTCTGGTTGACCACAGCTTGATTGCGGGACGATAAGTCATCGTAATGGACAGGAGGGAGAAAAATCATGGATCCGCATAAGGTTAAATCGCAAGTGATGTAGCCCAGTTCTTTCAAGATGAAACATATATCTCCCGTCTTTGGATCATAACAGTGAAAGTATTCCATGTCCAGAACAATGTAGGAATCTTTGAGAGGTTTGGCACTCAAAATGTCCATCTTCTTCAATTGAGGAAAAAAGAAAACAAAATTCTCTCTCTCTCTCTCTCGCTGTGTGTACTGAAGGAAAAAATGGATAGCGTTCTCTCGCCGTCTCCTCTTTTATATAGAGAGAGAAGGTTGCACGTGACAGGTCGTATGAATTCTGGGAAAGGTCACATCGTATATATATTTGTTTTTGAATAATATCGTGCGTATCTCAATACACATCCATCATAATAATAATAAAGGTCACCTTGGAAAGAAAAAGAAATAAAAAACATGGAACTCGTGCTCGAATTTGAAGGTTTCTACGATTCTCAAGGAGCCTTTATTGTGAAAGAATTGGCTTACGTCACATTGGACGGTACTTCTCGAGGGGTATTTGTTTTTAAACCCCCGTTTCCATGGCAAATGCTCACCGAGAAAGAAAAACGAACCGCTGTGTGGGCGAGTGATTATTATCATGGCTTGTCGTGGTACGAAGGAGAAATTCCGTACAGTTATTTTCCATGGGTGTTAACGATGTTGACGGAACCCTTTTCCATGATTTGGGTGCGAGGAGAAATGAAACGGCGGTTTTTAGAGAAATGGTTGCAAAGATCCATTTATTGCATTTCGGGATCGACGCAAGAGATTCTCAAATACAATGGGATCGAACACATAAATTGTCCTAACCATACAAAAGGTTTTTTCCATTGCGCTCTACAGAAAGCGGTTCGGTATCATTATTATTTAAAGACACAGAGAAGAAATTCGCAAGGTCGATCCTGCACAATTCAATCTTGACAGAACTCATTAAAAAAAATACATATATCACGTTACTTCTTCAACAGCACAGATGGTTCTGAAGCGAAACTTGGAATTTTGAAATAATAGATCAGGGAAAAATCATTCTTAAAAAAAAATGGTAAAGTCTCGAATCGGCTGGGAGAAAAAAATTTCTCAGAGCTGAGATAAAAATTCTCTAATGAAAAAAAAAAAAAAAAACTTTTTGTTAATTTTTATCACCCTTTCTAAAAATAGACCATGACTCATCCTTTCTCTAATGGCAATCATTCCATGAATGAATCACGATTTGTTTTTCAAAAGAGTGAGACAACATTCCCAGACGAAAAGGGAAGGGGGTCGTTAATTTTTATCATGTCTAAGACATGATAAAAATTAACAAAAGGTTTTTTTTTTTTGAGTTGGAGAATTTTTCTCAGCTCTGAAAATTTTTTTCCAGCCGACTCGAGACTTTACCATTTATATTTACGAATAGTCTTTGGATTATTTATTTATTTTCTTTTAAAAAGAAAAATTCTGAGCTAGACCTATCTATTGGCTTAACATTCTGGTCATAGAAACAGTCTAGAATCTCATTTTTTTTCGAGGCTAATGCACGGGTTCTCCAATCAAAAGGGTTACTATAAAGGGATTGGTTTGAATGCATTTATCTGCAAATGTTGTAGGATTCTGTTGTTGAGAAGGAGGTATATTATTATTATTATTATGATGATGATTGTGGCAGATTCCTTTTCTACATGGAAGTCTAATCTCCTCCGAAGACCTTTTCTGGGGATCGTCGATAGATGGTTTTTCAATAGGAATCGTTTCCCTCGGATCCTCAAGAGATAGAGGGGGGTCCTGTCTTGAGACATGAAGCGGTCTCTCCTCCTCCTCCACCTCGAGAAGTCTTGAGAAAGGGAGAGGATTTTCGGTTCCCTTATTCTCGAGGGGTCTTGACAAATTGAGAGGTCCCTCCTCTTCGAAAGAGAGAGAAGTTTTGGTTCCCTTATCCTCGAGGGGTTTTGACAAATCGAGAGGTCCCTCATTTTCGAGGGGTCTTGATAAATGGAGAGGTTTTTAATCTTCGAGGGGGTTTGATAAAGGAAGAGGTCCCTCCTTCTCGAGGGGTCTTGAGAAAGGGAGAGGTTTTTTATCTTCGAGGAGGTTTGACAATGGGAGAGATCTCTCCTTCTCGAGAGGTCTCTCTTCCTCAAGGGGTCTTGAGAAAGGGAGAGGTTTTTCATCCTCGACGGGTTTTGACAAACGGAGAGGAATCTGAACAGGCTTCTCCTCATCCCCATCATTATCGAGGAGGATGAGGATAGGCTTTTTTTTCTTTTTCTTCTGAACAAGGCTCCTCTTGATGCTCGGGGAGAGGGATGGGGTAGTTGTTCCACCATTCTATTTTTTCTTGCTCGAGGATTTTTTCAAAAGTCGTGGCCTCTCTAAGATGAGACGAAGGAGGAGAGTCCTCGAGAAGAATATAATAGGTATTCTTCCCAGTCTTCTCGATCGAGAGAGGTTCGTGCAGACATTTGTGCAACCATTCACTAAAATGAACGAGAATCCCTTTTGTCTTCTCAAGACGATCCATAATCCTATTCATTTGCGAGACGGTTAGAAAGTGGGACGTGTAAAAATATTTGGCTCGTTTCATTAACAAAATTTGTGCATCCAAAGGTGGAATGTCACGAGCCATCAACACGTTTTCGTCGGATAAAAATTAGTCCCGCATCTTTTGACAACTCCCCACGGTATGATAACCCGCACATTTTGAAAATCGGAGGCTTTCAGGTAAACGACTCCTTGGATGATATAAAAGGAAAGATCAACATATTTATATTTGAAAGGAATACACGTAGTGAGCTGGGGATGCCTCCTCATGATCCACTTGGACAAAAATACGACTTTGGGGCTCTCCCCTTTTATTTATAGAGAGAAAGAGAGTGTGACCTTCCCTTCCCTCCTCCTCTCTCCCTGCTTCCTCTATCTCTGGACGTCCTTGGATTGGAAAGAGTGACTTTGAAAAAAAAAGAAGGTCATGGTTGGATAATTTTTTGTTTATTAAATTATTACTTTCACTTCCTCATTCCCACACACATTCATCTTTTAAGAAAAGAAAAAGAGGTCATGGAGATAAGATTTCTTGGAAAGAAGAGAGAGAGAGAAACAAAAAAAAACAAATAAAACGGACGTCATAGAGCCTCTACGTGTGTCTGCGTGTGTCTATATATATATATATATATATATATATATATATATATATATATATATAAAGGCGAGAGTACTGGGCGAGATCATTTCTTTTCCATTGGGAGCCATGTCGCTGTTAGACGTTTTTCCAACTCAACGGATTTCGAACGGGAAGGATTTGAAGACGCTAAAGCAAATCTCCAACTTGAAAATCTTTTTGGCGTGTCATTGTGCGACATTTATTCCGCATTTACCACCTCATCAAGCGATCGTTTCTTTCAACCAAGATGTCGAATCCTCCAACGTGCTCGTTCAGAATATATACAGAAATTTATTCGAATCGCAACAAACGAAAGAGGAATCTCCCTTCTCTTGGAATCGGATGGATCGAGCTTTGAGACGGCCCATTCAAACAGACCGGCGATATACGGATCCGCGCACGAGTTTTCCGTGGAAGAATATTTTTCTCACGAAACGATATTTTACGTTTGGAGTGAGAACGACGGCTGAGGACGAAGTTCATATTGTTCAGACCACAGCCGCTCCTCTCGCCTATTACGAATCATCGTCCCCCAATCTGAAGGAAAGAAGTTTTAAAGTCAGCGACAGGACGAAATATAAGAAATATATTCTAAGACCTTTTCAAAATTATGTCGTTCCCCCGAAAACGCAATATCTCATCGTCACGACCCAGAAGAGTCTCTTTCTCGTCGATCGGTGCTCGTACTCGCTTTGGAAACAATTGAAAGAGGAGATTTCTTTCCAATCGCCGATGATGTTTCAAGAAGAAGAAGAGAACCCTCCGCCACCTTTACCCATCCCTTCCTTAGATGATAAGAGGAGCTGGACCAAACCGTCATGGCCCGAAACAAAATCGACCCGGCAACGGAATGAAATTGAAGTCATCACGATTGAAGATAAGGAGGAAGAAAAAAAATTACCTCTTAAAAAACGGTCGACTTACCGGAACCTACGTGGCGTGCAAGATCCGCTTCAGAATCCAGAAGCTTCTTCTTCTTCTTCCCCGACTTGTTCAAACAGGCAGCCTCTTTCGGACTCCTCACAGACAGAACCTCTTCCAGTATCCTCTTCTTCTTCTTCTTCTCCTCCAACCTGTCCCGACATCGTAGAGGTAGAATGTCAGACGTGTCCACAAGCTTCAAAAAGTCCCGACATCGTAGAGGTAGAATGTCAGCCGGATCCACAAGTTCCAACGGGTCCAGAAATCATGGAGGCAGAATCACAGCCGGGTTCACAAGTTCCAACGGGTCCAGAAATCGTAGAGGTAGAATCACAGCCGGGTTCACAAGCTCCAACGGGTCCAGAAATCGTAGAGGTAGAATCGCAGCCGGGTCCAGACATCCTAGATCCCTCCACTCATCCCAAAGAGACTCCAAGTGTTTAAAGACAGCCTTGTGAGGATCCAGCCCTTCCCGTATGGAATGATTATATGGACTTAAAATTTGATGCAACAGGAAGGAGAAGAAAATAATCATACGGATGGGTGGGTCAAAGACTGTTTAGATCATTTATTCTCGAATGAAATTGAACTGTTATGGAATTGCATTTCTGAAATCACATCGGAAATGGGATAAAAACCAAAACAAAAAAACTTTTTTAATAACAAATTGGAGGAGGGTCATGATGTCAATTAAAAAGAAATATTATATAGAGTCCAATCTTGGTGGTTCACTTCAGTTTTCCAGCATCAGGTGATCCACGTTTCCCGAAATATGGATCCCATTCCAAGAGAGATTGTGTAGAGCCTTCACTTCAGTTCTTTTTTTTCTACCAAGAGGAGAGGGCCCCCAAAGGGCTACCCATGTCCAAAGAGAGAAAGTGTAGAGCGTTCATTTCAGTTTTTTTTCCAAGTTTAGGGGAGGGAGGTCTCAAAATGACACCCCCCATTTTCAAAGAGAGATGGTGTAGAGCGTTCATTTCTGTTTTTTTCCAAAGTTAGGGAGTTTTCAAATGACTACCCATTTCAGAGAAAGAGAGAGAGAGAGAAGGTGTAGAGCGTTCATTTCAGTTTTCCAAGGTTAGGATGGTGGTGGAGAATCCTCCAAAATGGCTACTCATCTCAAAGAGAGAGAGAGAGAGAAAAAGCGTAGAGCGTCCATTTCAGTTTTCCAACATTAGAAGGTCCCAAAATACCTTCTGAATTCAAAGAGAGATCATGTAGAGCGTTCATTTCCAGTTCTCCAAGATCAGAAGAAGAGGGTCCGCTTTTCCCAAAATGGCTTTCCGTATTCAGAGACAGCGAAGTGCAGACTTCAGTTTTCTCCCTCCCCAAGAATAGAGGGTCCCAAAATGGCTTCCCATTTCAAAGAGAGAGGGAGAGGCGTTCATTTCCATTCTCCAAGATAAGGTCGTCTGCATTTTCCCGAAATGGCTTCCCAATTCAAAGAGAGAGAGAGAAGGGGTGTGTAGAGCGGTCATGTTCATTCTCCAAGATAGGGTCGTCAGCTTTTTCTCAAAATGGCATCTCCCCATTCAAAAAGAGATCGTGACCAATTTTTTCCAGTTTTTTCCAAGATGGGGGGAGAAGAAAACCTAGGATGGAATAACACGACACACAGAGAGAAAGAGAAAAAAAACGCCATCTTGTCATTTTCTGATAGGGTACCGGTGTTCGAATACTTTTGTGACCGACTGTATGTTGGAACAACACATTAATGATCTAGAACAAGTTTTTAAATTACTAAAAGAGGCCGGTCTTACAATTAACGCCTCAAAATGCAAGTTCGCAAATAAAAAACTTAAATATCTCGGTTATAAAATTTCGCAAAAGGGTATAGAAACGCAAGATTCAAAAATAAAAGCCATCAAGAATTTCCCACCGCCCAACACCGCCAAGAAACTTTCTTCTTTCCTTGGGTTATGTTCTTACTATCGGTCTTTCATAAAAGATTTCGCTAATATTGTTGAACCACTTTTAGTAATCAAAAGAAAGAGAGGTAAATTTACGTGGACAGCGGAAGCAAATACAGCTTTTAAAAGATTAAAAAAAGCGCTCATCAGTGCCCCTGTTTTAAAATTCCCGGAGGGGGACGAAAACCTGGAAATTGCAGCAGATGCGTCAGACTATGCGGTGGGCGCGGTTCTTATGCAAAATAGCCATCCTCTGGCATTTTTTAGTAAAACGTTGAATCAGACACAAAGGAATTATACAGCTACAGAAAGAGAAACATTAGCCGTATTAATGGCTGTACACAAATTTCGAGTTTATTTTGGCAAAGCGCCAGTAACAGTCTTTTCGGATCATGCGGCTGTTGGCAGACTTTACTCGGGGAGAAATCTAACGCCCAGGTTAATAAGATGGGCTTTAAAACTCCAAGAATATAATATCAGAATAAAATATAAACCGGGTAAGGAAAACAATGTAGCTGACGCACTTTCACGTATAAAACTGGACGATGAAGGAAATGAACTTAAATGCGCTGTGTTGACTTCAAAAACTTTAGATTCTAGAGATACGATTATCACTGAACTGAAAGCTGATCCTGAATTTGGAAATATCTATGCATATTTGAAAGACCCCGAAAGCTTTGAGCACACAGATATCGATGCGATAAGAAATAGAGCAGAAAACTATGAAATAATAGATAATTTATTATTTTATACGAAAACAACAAACGAAAATCTTGAGTACAAACCAGTCATCCCAGCCTCGCTTCGATTAAGCATTTTGAAGGAATTACATGACGCGAAAACAGCGGGTCATTTAGGGGTCAGAAAGACTTTAAAAAGGGTACGCGAGGCGGTATATTTCCCGCAATTATACAAAATAGTAACGGCGTATGTCAGGTCCTGCAATCAATATCAGTTAATAAATGATATTAATTACAGCCCGGCCGGGTACTTAAATAGCATTCGCGCTACATTTCCGAATGAAATTTTAGGCATAGATCTTCTTGGTCCCTTCCCCCAGAGCGAGTTAAATAAAAATCGTTTTCTTTTAGTAATAGTAGATCATTTTTCAAAATGGACAGAAATTGTTCCACTTAAACGCGCGTCAGCCAAAACAGTCGCAGATGCATTCTTACACAGATACATTTTAAAATACGGTGCACCGATAAAAGTCATTAGCGATAACGGAAAACAATTCATTAGTCAAATATTTGAAAACATATGCAATGGACTTGGCATACGCCATATCAAAATGGTTCCGTATAGACCACAGGCAAACATAGCAGAAAGAGTGAATAAAAACATAGTAAAAATAATTCGCAGTTACGTGAGCACACATCACAAGCGCTGGGATGGCTACATAAATGAATTAGCTTATGCTTTAAGAACGGCAAATCACGATACTACGGGAAAAACCCCAGCAGAATTATTTTTAGGCCGAAAGTTAATTACGCCTTTAGATAAATTATTCTTTGTGCAACAAAGAGAGCAAGAGTTTAAACAGAAAGATGTGCAAAAACTTATTGATCAGGCGCTTAAAAGCTCGGATACGGCAAGAAATAAGCAAAAAGCATATTATGATAGAAAACGCCGTGAAGCAGATTTTAAAGTTGGGGAAAAAGTATTGAAGCGGAAATTTTCTTTATCAAGTGCCCCAGACAATTTTACGGCAAAGCTAGCCCCAAAATTTGAAGGCCCCTATGTAATTCAGGAAATCAAAGGAGTCGTATTATATCTTAAGAACGAGAGAGGGGAGATCTGTAAAGCAAGTCCCGACCAGGTGAAAAAATACTATAATCCAAATGATTTTGAAATCCTTAAAAGTTTCTTGCAGGACTCAAGTCTAAACGAAGTAGAAGGTCCAGAAATAACAAGAACTGTTCCACCACCCAAGAAGCAGAGAACTGAAGAGAGACCTAGCCCTTCTACAACCCGGACGACGGTACCAAAAAGAAAAAATAAAAACTTTCAAACTCCAGCATTTAAGAAAAACAAGAATACAGATGCACCGCGTAAAGAAACCGTGGTAAAGAGCAAAACACCACCTACAACGGATCGCAGGAGAAATTATACATCAAGGAGAACGCGCCCAGGGTCAGAGAGTCAGGTGCCAGCAAGGCCGCCGTTCCGGAAACTGAAACGGCAGCAGGAGGAACAAAAATACCAGGAACAACAGAAGAAATTCAAGGACTCCAGACCGGAGGACGTCAAGACCAGCCGTCCCATGGAAAAACGGAAACGACAACAGTCCGACGATTACTCCGCCAAGAGGCCAGCATGCAGAGGACGCAAAAGAAAAACTAATGTGGACGACACTCGGAGGTCAGTAAGGAGAAGATTGACGTCCATGAAACCGATAACTTGGGAACAATATTGCCAGAAAAGAATGACGGAGTTTCAATCATCGAAAACTCAAAGATAAGTTAAAATCTTCTATAATTTTTTTTTCTCTTTTGTTCCGAAATGTTATACATAAGTACGAAGTTGTATGTTTTGACGAAAGTCAATATGTCTCGGTTGAGACTTAGTTTTGTTTTACTTTATTTAGCTAAGGCAAAAGTAGTATATTCTTTAAGTATAAAAGCTAAAAACAAGCATTTCCTGTTGGTCGAAAGACTAATTCTGTTATGTTAAAGCCAAAAATTGGCCGAAGATAAAAATAACTTCGTATTCTTGTATTAATAAGAATTTTAGTTTCAGTGCCGCCAGCTTGGCGAAGAATGAGTAAAGTAAAAATTTATTTTCTCTTATTCATTTTATGGTAAATTGTAAAAATCATATGTATTAAAATTTTGTAAATGTACGTAAATACTTGAATGTTATGTAAAAGTAGAATTTAGTCTAGAAGCATAAAATTTTAGATGCTAAAAGTAAAATGCTCAAAAGCAATGAATTCAAAATTTAAGTATTAAACTGTAGATAAAGTCATGCTTTAGAGCGAAAGCCTGCATGTTTAAAGATGAATGAGGGGGAAGTTAGAATGAGTGTGTTTTGTAGGGTTCTCCACCTACACTTGAATTTTTAAGAATGTTAAAGTAGCTCATCGAATTGTAGAATGTCGAGTAAGGTGTGTCTATTTGGTCGTTGAATTCTAACAAATCATGGTGGTTAGGGGAAGTGTTGTAAGACTAAAACACGAATATTCCCGTTTGACACCACACATGGTGGAGAGCCAGGGCAAAGTTAAATTAATGCTTGAAAAATTGAATGAATGTGAATTAAGCAATAACTAAGGAAAACGAATCGGTTAAACACAAAAATTTATTGTGTCAAGAAAGTGTAAATTGTAATGTATTTAGAAAGATACTGATACTTATTACTTCCAGATGCTGGAAGGAAAAGACCAAGATTGATTGATGAAGTCCAGGAAAAGTTGCTGTAAGAAGAGAGAGTTATAAGTATCCACAGAAATTTAGTATACAATTTGTTACATAAGATTTTTTTTTTGTGTAAACGAGGTTCTCGAGAGTTAGTTCAGAATTATAGAAACTTACAACAGGTCGTTTGTAGGACCTGCTTCCAAGTTTTCCAAATTCTGGCAGCGGCAAATGTAGGGTTTATATTTATTTTAACTAACATTTAAAGTTTAAACTATCTTTCCTGTCAAGCCTTACTTTCCCCTGGAACTGCTAATGCCAGAGTATGTAAATTTTAGTAGAACGCGCAAGGATTCAAATTATCAGAGGAAGTATTCTGAGTTAAATAGAAAGGAAACGAGTTCGAGGTGTGCTGTTCTTACTTCACGAGCGCGGAGGTAGTTAGCCAGAAATTGAAGAACCCCGCGTTTCGGCCTGTGTGCTTGCCTGGAAGAATTGTTAATCGTTCAAGTGATCTTCAAGTTTGCTGAATTAGCAGCGGTATTGTAAAACGCGGTGAGGTTAGTTACTTTTAGAGAGCCTCGTATTTAGAGTCTTGTCATTAGTTTCTTTTCAGGTTATTATTTTTATTTTACCGCCGAGTTGGCGTAGTTTGTGAGCGTCAAGAGCACGCACTTGTAATTTATTACGTTGAATAAAAAGGGACTTAAACCCTTAGCAAGACTCTGTCATTTATCCAGTTTCAACAGTCACCTCTTGGTTGCGTGCAAGTTGGAGGCGCGCAACGCTACACAGTATTGGCTCAAATGATATGTGTTTCCCATCTACAACAGGCGACATGTTCAATATCCATAAACGATTCCACTGAAATCTCCTTCTTTGACAAATTGCTTCGAAATATGAAAAAAAAAAAACATCCCGCTCGTGTAAGGTTTAGAAATTGCAAAACATTCCCAAAGAATTCCTCTTCTTGAGAAAGAACATCATGGGTCCAGATTGGGTAGAGAGAGAAAGATATATTGCATCTTCGACAGCCAGCACTGTTTTGAACGGAAACGTGGAATGCTTTTATAGATAAGAGTTGAAAGTGAAAGTAAAAACCAAATCTTATCGGCTAGAAAAAGTTTTCGATTGACTCGACTGGGAAAAATTCTCAGAGCTCAGAAAAAAAATTCGGAGTTGGTATTTAAAAAAAAAAGTGTTAATTTTATAATGTCTTTAGACATTATAAAAATTAACTATTCCCCCTTTTGTCTTGAATGATGTCTCACCCTTTCTAAAAATAGAACATGACTCACCCTTTTTAAAAATAGAATTTCAAGAAAAGAATGAGGCATGCTCTATTTTTAGAAAGGGTGAGACCTCATTCAGTACAAAGAGGGTGGGATAGTTAATTTTTATAATGTCTAAAGACATTATAAAAATTAACAAAAAGTTGTCCCCCCCCAACTAAAAATTTTTTTCTGAGCTCAGAATTTTTCGCAGTCGATTCAATCAACAAAACGAGACATAGCAAACTTGTTTCTAGAAGGAACTCTCGCTTATCTATTTAAACCACTCGAGTTTGGGCTTCAGATCAGTCTGTGTTGTGCATTCAACCTGGATAGACGCTTCTTCCTCGTGGAAAGAGCATTTTTATGAGCTCTGAGAAATTTTTCCCAGCCACCTTAATCGAAAACGTGTTCCCGCCGATAAGATTTGGTTTTTACTTTCACTTTCAGTTCATCTCTTATCTGTAAAAGCATTCCGTATTTCTGTTCAGATCAGTGCGGGTTGTTGAAAATGCAAGACGTCTCACCCATCTCAATCCCACACCCATGAAGAATAGATTATTTCATGAAGAATTTTTTGGCCAGAAATTGGAAAATCGATAACATGGCTATTGTGATATTAGAATGAATGATTATTTTGTGCTATGGGATAAACCTTTTTAAGTCGATCTCCTTCTAAACATCCAAGGTATTGTTTAAATGAATATGAAAAACAAAACAGATCCCACTCGTATGAAGACAACAAAAACGTTTTATTCTAACCTTTTGGGAGCCTCACCAATGTGGTTTGAAAGAAACATGACAATCTGAGTGGGATGAAGGAGAGACATCAAATGGATACAAGTTCAACATGTCTTTTCTCAGAATGAGTTTTGAGGATTAGCTAGAGAAAATATTTTTTTATAAAAAAAAAATTATCTAGATTTGGATCTTTCCATTCCGAAGATGTCGACACTTCAACACTCCGGTTCATGTTTCTCGGATTCCCCAAAATAATATCTGAAGGAGTTAGGTAAACTAAAACAATTGGACTCATTTCGAAAAGTCTGGTTCTTGTAGTATAACCTATCAAAACGTGTCTCATACATTTCTAAACCTCAAGAGTGTTGTCTGTAGTGGAAATCAGCTGAAACATTCTCTAAATAATCTCTCCTATAGAATTCATTGGGTGGACCTTTGTCCATCCCAGCGGTATTGTTTAAAATGGAAAGGGATCTTCTCAGGTTCTTTCTGAAACGATGTTGTTGGAATTGGAAAGTCCTCAACGGTATTGTGGCAGACAAATAAAAAATAAAATGTTTTTTTGAGTCCTTTCGAAAATCTCAACGCATACGGAAATGGGTAGATCTCTCACAAAAACCAAAACAATGAATCGATATGATAGACAACACGTCTCAGCTAAAACCGTCAATAGTATGGTGTGAAATGGTAGACAAAACCGCGATAGAGAACCTACATAATAGGCAACACGTCTCAGCTAAAACCTTCAAGAGTATGGTATGAAAGGATAGACAAAACCGCGACGGGGAACCGACAAAATAGACAACACGTCTTAGCTAAGGGGCGAATTCAAGTGCAACGCTCTGATAAATTGCAAATGTTAGCTCGCAAGAGGCGTTCCTGCTATCGTCTGCTAAAGTCGATTTCAAGTGCAACGCTTTACCGCTCTGGTAACTGATGACGTCAAAATTGCAATGGGGAGCTGGTTTGCTCTCGTGCCAGGAGAGCTTGTCCGATAAACTACATCAATATCCAATGAGACTGCGTGTCGATGTAAACAAAAAACATCAGTTCCCATGAATCCTCTGAGCTTATGGTCAAGTGTTTACTACGTTGTAGTGTGGTGTAACGAAATGTTCCAGTCCTGAAAACGGAGGAAATATACAGACATGTAATGTGATGTGTACAACTTTATTTACTTTATCCTATAGATTCCCTCCAAAGTAATCTAGAGCAACAGGTGTGTGTAAAATATATTTTACTTTTCAGACAAAAATACTTGCTTTTTTAAATATAAACCACAATTTTTTCCCATTTTCAAATTACAGCATTTGGTTTTAATTCTTCTAATAGTAAGTTTAGTTTAAAATTCAAATTTGTGCTATATTTTTATTGTTCAATGCAGATGCATGATTCTTCAGTGACAGTAGGCATGTTTACCATATGAAAATTAACTAGTTCTTGAATTATATAGTAATTAATAAGCCCATCTATGTACAAGCAGATAAGCCTGCTGAACACCGCTATCCCAGTCTCTCTTTAAATCCAGGTGAAAAAGCTAGCTGCATGAGTGTTTTCTTCATTTTTTCAATGTATAACATGAATACTAAGTTTTCCTTAGTCTTCCATGCAGGCATTCCTTCCCTTAGACATTCATTATGTGATGAAACAGTGAAGAGCAATTTTAAGATTTATGTTGTACATCGTTGGGAAAATATAAAAATGAAATTAAAGGTATTTCAATATAATACAATAAATAAAAATTATATGAAACCCTGAAATGTAGTAAGTGCTAATTCTAATGTGATATTAATGTAATATATACATCCAGAGTAAAGGTTAATTTATAAATTATGCTTTCTGTTATGCTCATTATATTGTGCATTTACAGTACACTTTCTGCTTCTTAAGTGAAAGTTTGGACCCATTCTCGTTTGATATCAGTTATGTTCAGATTTATTTATTTCATAAAATTTCAAAAAAAAAAATTGCTATTAAAAGCTACAAGTGCAGAAACAAAAGCTTAATTTCTTTACTGTAACTGTGTCATGCTTCTCTGCTGATAATGAAAGTCGTCTTTTAATAATAAGATTTCTTTCATTGCATATATTAATTATATCTTTTACCATACTGGTTGCCATCTTTCATTGTGCATTCTTAAATATTTTTTGGTACTTACGTATTAACACAAACACCTGGATCAGTTTGGTGGTCTTTATAAATGGAAAGAGAAAAATACTTATCAGGAGAAGTACGTTGTTTTTGCAGCTTGCTTTTAGCATAACCAAACTATCAATACTTATCTAAGTTGGCAAAACGTTATCAACATATCAAAGGAAAAAACATTTAACAAATTTTAAAATACTAATTTGAATAATTAAATAAAAATTATATGATAGTTTAAAAAAAATACATTTTCCACAAATGTTTTGTCTATTTTTTTAGCACTGTTCTTCACTGCTTGTGCCAAGTGATCTGTTTTCACTAAAAAAAAAAAAAAAAAAAAAAAAAAAAAGAAGAAGAGAATTACATAAACTTGATACCGCATGGCTTGTCTATGTACCAAATTCATCTCATAGTTGTTTCCATTAGAAATTTTTGTACTAAAATTTCTATTCCTGCAGAACTTTTAACACAGCTTATTCTTTTGATGGTAAGCTCCACAAGCAGTATTTTAAATCTGAAATTAATCTAAAACAACTATTCGTATCTAAAAACCATTGGAACTTGAAATACAACATAAGGAACACATATGAAAATGGTGACATTGCTTGAATGAAAAATTGTCATAAGCATGTTACCTGAAAAATTTTGATGCATAATCATTGCCAGAGTTTGGCACATTTTTGAAAATTTGGTAACTTTTATTAAGGTGGTTTCAATAATATGCAAATATCTTTTATTCTTATGATAGCTTCATTGTATACTTTTTCCCTTTCCCTAGAGTGCAGTACAATACCACAAGTTTTCCAGCCAAATGCGGTATGCATTTCAAGTTTCTATACATTTATATAAATTTTAAGAGAATAAAATATTATTGTTTGGGTCTCGTCCCAAACAACACACACTAAATAAATTCGCTGGTTCGATTCTTTATTAATTCTCATAATTAATTACAATTAACTCATAGCTGTGACCAGCCCTCTTATACCGTCGATGGCGATTCTCAAACTCGTTTGATCATCACATTACAGATGCGCATGCGTGGATTACATTACAGATGCGCAGGCGCGAACATGCCGCCCCGCGTTGCAATGCTTAGCATTCAACTATTGTAATTAAGATATAGCATAAAAAATTAAACAAGTATATCATAAACAATTTTGAATAAGTACTATTACATAAAAATCATTATTATAATTAGACATTTACCATATACATTAGCGTACAACTCAAAGCAATACAATAAAACATTTCAGTTACATAATGACATTTTATGTGAAACATATTCAATACTGTACAATAACTATAAGGACAATACTCATTTTTGTATTGGTAAGACACATAATTTGGTAATTGGTCGTTTGAAACTTTGTTTAATCTCTTTAATTCTGCATTTTCACCTACAAAATTCGTAGCGTTATCACTAAATAGTGTTAAACTTTTACCTCTTCGTGCAAAGAAACGTTTCAAGGTAGCTATTAATGCTTCAGATGTTAGGTCTGTTACCAGCTCTAAATGAATGGCCTTAGTAACCATACAAATGAAAATACACACATAAACCTTTTGATATATATACCTTTTCTCTGGTTTTTGTACTTAATTAAGAATGGGCCACAGAGGTCAACTCCAGTACAATTGAATGTAAAATTAGCTGTGATTCTTTCCTTGGGTAAATCACCCATGATTTGCTGAGCTACAATGGGATTAGCTTTAAAACATATTATACAATTTTTTACAATTTTTCTACAAACATTTCTACCACTTACAATCCAAAATTTTTGTCTTATATGATATAACAAAGATTGAGGACCCACATGCAAATATTTTAAATGATAGTAATTAACTATTAACTCTGTTAATTTATGTTTAGAAGGCAGAATAATAGGAAATTTTTTCTCATAAGTTAAATTGCTATTTTTTAATCTACCTCCAACTCTCAACAGTCCATTGCTGTCAATGAAAGGGTTAAGACTTTTAATAGAATTATTTCTTGGAACAATACCTGATTTTTTAAGATCATTTATCTCATTTATAAAATACTCACCCTGTACTAATTTTATTAAAGTTTCTTCAGCTGCTCTCAATTCTCCCACTTGTAAATTACCTACCTGCTTTTGTTCTTGCTTACAATTCTTGTAAAACCTAAAACAAAAACTTATAATACGAATTAATTTTAAATACTTATTACTGCAATTCAGTAAATCATTAACAAAATTTTTCACATTCAGATTTAAACATGTAGATAGTTCAGAATCAGCAAAGTTTTAAGTTCATTACTGTCCTTTTCAGTAATTGCTGCAGGTAATAACTCTTATAGGGTACTCATCCTTCATTAAGAAGTCAGGCCCGTTCCACCACAGTTGACTTAGTTGCAGTTTTTTGGCAGACATACCTCTAGATATGAGATCTGATGGGTTTTCTTCAGAAGCGATATGATGCCACTGTGCTATTTCAGTCAGATCCTGTATCTTTGAAATCCGGTTTGCAACAAATGTCTTGAGCAGGTGTGGCTCTTTGTTGATCCATGACAGCACAATGATAGAATCGGTCCAAAGGTGAATAGCAGTAAGCTCCAATTTTAATGATGATTTCACTCGATGCATCAGTTTAGCTAATAGCACTGCTGCGCAAAGCTCAAGTCTTGGGATTGTAGTCTTCTTTAGGGGTGAGACACGCGATTTACTGCACACCAACCTCACTGATGTATGGTTTGTTGCTGATGTTGCTTTACAGTAGATAACTGCTCCATAGGCGGCCTCTGAGGCATCACAGAAACCATGTAATTCAATCTTGATTCTATCCGGTAATAAAATACATCTAGGGACTTCAATGTTGTTAATTAGCTGCAAGGTAGTGGAGAATTCTTTCCATTCTTTAGCTTCCTTTTCTGGCAAAACATCATTCCAGTTCAATTTCAACAGCCATAATTTCTGCATAAATATTTTTGCTACAATTATAACTGGAGAAATTATACCCAACGGGTCAAAGATGCGAGATATGACGGATAACACTTGCCGTTTCGTAACCTTTACGTCGTCTTCGATTTTAACGTTGAAGCTCAAACAATCTCCTTTTGACTTCCATAAAATACCTAATGCTTTAGATTCTTCTGATTTACCAAAGGGATATGTTTTGTCGTTTGTTTGACACAGTTCAGTAGCATTACTACACCACTTATGGAGTAACATACCTCCACTCTTCAAAATGCCTATTAACTGATTTTGAAGTTCTAACGCAGAACTTAGCGACTCAGCTCCAGATAGAATATCGTCCATGTACATGTCTTCTCTCAGTACAGGTGCTGCTAAAGGAAATTTATCTCCTTCATCCTTTGACAGCTGTACAAGTGTTCTCATTGCTAAAAATGGTGCACTCACAGTTCCATAGGTTACAGTAGTTAGCTCAAAGTTTTTAACTGGCTTATCAATGCCTTCTTTCCATAAAATCCTTTGCAACTTCCACTGATCTGGATGGATAGAAATAGCTCGATACATCTTTTGTATATCATCAGTGAAAGCAAAAATATATTTCCTGAATCTCAGCATAATTGAGAATAAATCATCTTGTATCACACCTCCATTATACTGTATAGAATTTAGAGAGTTTCCTTTGCTTGTCAAAGAAGAAGCGTTAAATACTACCCTCAAGGGAGTCGACTTACTTTTCTCTTCTCCCCTATATACTCCAATATGAGGAATGTAATATGAACCTCGTTCCTCCTCGCTTTCACTCACCTCAACCATATGTCCTAACTGTTGATATTCTTTTAAAAAATCTGAATATAATTTTAAATATTCGGGATTCTTTACTAAGCGTTTCCATAAGGAATTTAATTTACTCGTTGCAATTTGTTTAGAACTTCCTAAAGTGTCCGAATCCTCCTTTAATGGCATTTTAACAACGTACCTACCTGTTTTATCTCGTGTATAATTTTCTACGAAATGTTTCTCACAAATTAAAAATTCTTTGTTTTTGGGTTTATCAGTTTCAATATTTTCTAATTCCCAAAATTTTCTAAGATTTTTATCTAAGTTGTCTTCTTCCTTTATAAACCCACAATGAACCATGTTTTCAGTCTCTGTTGGAATACTTCCAGACACGATAAAACCAAAAACTGTATCTTGAAAAATAAGATCAGGATTATTCATTCGAATTTGACTCGGTTTCAAAAGTTCATAAAAAACTCCCGCTCCCAACAACATATCTACCCTTTCTGGAACATTAAATCCTTCATCTGCTAATTTTAAATTAGGAAGATCTTGCACTGAAATTTTAATTTTGCGCGAAGGTGTTAAATCAGCAGTTATTTTTGGAATTACTAAAAAGTCCAAATTCTTTATAAAAGTTCCTTCTTTATTGCATATCGAAGCATTAATTTTATGCTTTATTGTTAAAGTAGCATTATTTATTCCCGAAACGGAAATGTTTGTTTTTTCTTTCTCTAACTGCAAATGCTCAATAAAATTCCGTGTCAAAAAGTTCGACATACTGCCCCCGTCCAGCAGACACTTCACTCTGTGTTTTTTCCCCTCGTTATCAATTAGAAAACATACGACTGTTGAAAGCAGAACTGTACTCTGTTTATTCGAATAATTGCTAATAAATGCCTTTTGAACGAACTCCTGCGCATTAACATTCAAGGTCGATGAGTCATCTCGTTTGGGAATGTTGCAGTCAGATACATTTGTTTTGTTTTTATTTTGTTCCGATGAAGAACATTCTTTCTCCTTTACGATATTATTTGCTTTCGGAAAGTGAATAGTTTTGTGGTGCCGTTTTTGACAAAAACAAGAATATTTCGATGGGCAATTTGATACTGAATGCATATGTAGACAGTTAAAAGATAATTTATTAGATTTCACAACCTGTACTCTTTCTTGTACCGGTAATTTTAAATACGATGGGCATTTTGCCAATCCGTGATTCTCGTGGCATAAAATACAGTTCTCTGTTTTAACATCTGATAAAAACACTTTAGCTACACTTTTTGAGCTATTATACTTACGATTAACATGAGAATTCTCAGTAAGAGGTTTTCCTCGTGACGTGAAATATAAATCTATTTCTTTACCTAACTCACTAGGTGAAAACCATGAATCACCTTGCCTCACAGCAATGTGAGAAGCTGTTCCCGCATCTAAAGATTGGTATAACCTATCTGAAACTATTAGTTGTTTGAGGGTCTCGAAGTCAGTTACCTTCCTTAATTTTAAATAATAATCCCAAGTAGTTACTAAGCAAGAAGCAAACTGCACATGAGTTTCATGTGGTTGTTTAACAGTTTTTCTAAAGTTTTCTAAACACGAATATGGTGTTCGCTGAAACTCCTTCAGAACTACTTCTTTTACTTTTTCATAATTCGCGATATCCTTATCATGTAAATAGGTTATTATATTCGAAGCTTTATCTCCTAACAGATTTAACAGAATTTCTGCTTTATAGTCCTCCGAAACATTTTTTGTAATAAACGCTCGTTCTAATGACGAAAAGAAAAATCCCCAACTCTCAGGCCGTATAGGAATTTTTACAGTTAAGGTTCTGATACTTTTTATTAATTGATCTAGTGACTCTGATTTTGTTTCGGTTTCGCTTATACCATCAAGTTTAGTTTCTGCTTTAAGCTTAGCCAACTCTAACTCATTCTTTGATCTTTCAAGTTTTATTTTTTCTAACTCGACAAGTTTTTGCTCTTCCTGTTTTCTATTTTCGACAATAGAGTTTGCTATCTCTTTTACTAAATCTTGTTTAGTTTTAAAAATTTCACTATTCTCAATAATATCAGTCAAATCTGCTATAGTCATTTTTTCGTCAACATTTAGATTTATTTCTAAGGCAATAAGCCTTAAATCTTCTTTTTTAGCACTCTTAAATAACATTGTTATTTATAACAGAACAAGCACAGAAAGTACAGAATTAACAAGAGAGGAATCACTTACCTCTGCAGTGATTCACTTTTGATGAATATCCGTATCCAAAATCAGCGATATTCGTTGAAAAGAACAAGCTTGGAATACTGGCAACACAAACACTCCTGTGTTCTCAAAAACGAAACACTATTTATTCACGCTCCGGTCGACTACGACCAGATATGTTTGGGTCTCGTCCCAAATAACACACATTAAATAAATTCGCTGGTTCGATTCTTTATTAATTCTCATAATTAATTACAATTCGTCGATGGCGATTCTCAGACTCGTTTGATCATCACATTACAGATGCGCATGCGTGGATTACATTACAGATGCGCAGGCGCGAACAATTATAAAATAAAATAATAAATAAAATATTGACAAAAACTGCATTAAGTTTTCAGCTCTTGTTTTGTTTTTCATTAAAAATTTGCTACCATTATGTATAATTCATTTTTTAATGTAAATGTTTTTAAGTATTTGTAGGATAAAGGCAAATTACACTTATTCATTCTTTCTTTGATATAATACATGTAGCTCTTTACCTGAAATTAGAGTTTGTCAAATTATTGTGCATAAATTAGAAGTATGCATGTTTCTCTTAAGTCAGTTATGTTTCAGGAACTATCTTTAATGAATTGTATAGAAAATTGTGGATGAGGTGTTAGGTGTACAGGAACGTGGTATATTATAAACATGTATAGTATCTCATAGTATATAAACTCATAACTTTGATTATGCAGTATGCTTTGTATATTATTTCTGAAAGCATGTATATTTCAATCAAGATTGTTGAGGTTAATTGTGCTTCTTTTATGCTATCTCTGAAAGCATGCATATTTCAATCAAGATTGTTGAGTAAACGTTTCTTACTTTATGCTATCTCTGAAAGCATGTATATTTCAATCAAGATTTTTGAGTAAACTTTTCTTACTGTATGCTATCTCTGAAAGCATGTATATTTCAGTCAAGATTGTTGAGTAAATTGTGCTTATTTTATGCTTTTTTTCTTTTTTACATTAGAAAATTCCACACTTTTATCACGAGAAAGACATTTAGGAATAACAAGTTTGTATCTATTACATAAAATCTAATGTTTTCTGGATTCTTCTTTTCCTTTTCCTCCCAACAGAAAAACTTTAATGGTATAAATCAGCGGTTTTCAACCTTTTGACTATAGTGTACCATCTAAGCAAAAACTGAAAAGCATTAATACCACCAATAATTTTACAATGATTATTTTTCAATTCCTCAATAGAAATATTAAAAACATATATATATATTGCCATTTGCACACACTTTGTATTAAATATGTACACATAAAAGCTATTAGATTAAAAACTGATGATTACTTAATTAAGTTTTACTACGGGACAAGGACTTTGACAGTTCAAAGTGATGCCGTTTGGACTGTGTAATGCGCCGGCAACATTCGAACGTCTTATGGAGACTGTTTTGAAAGGCCTTTCTTACGAAGCCTGTCTGATATACCTGGACGATATCATCATCGTCGGAAAGAGTTTTGAAGAGCATCTAGAAAATCTTAGAAAGGTGCTTCAGAAACTGAAAGAGGCCAATCTGAAGCTGAGTCCTGCTAAATGCAAATTGTTCCGAAAGGAAGTGACTTACCTGGGACATGTCATCTCTGCAGAAGGTGTGCGCACGGATCCTGAAAAGGTATCAGCAGTTAAATCCTGGAAACGTCCCGAAAATGTCCATCAGCTGAGAAGCTTCCTAGGGCTTTGCACCTACTATAGGGGATTCGTGAAGGACTTTTCTTCCATCGCAAGACCCCTTCACAAGCTGACAGAGAGCAACCAAAAGTTCTTGTGGACAAAAGAATGCGAGGATGCATTTAACAACTTAAAGGAAGCTTTAACATCTGCTCCAATCCTGACGTATCCTCAGCTCGAAAGACCATTTATTCTCGACACCGACGCGAGCAATGAAAGTGTCGGTGCTGTTTTGTCCCAAGAAATAGACGGCCAAGAACGTGTAGTAGCTTACTGGAGCAAGTGCCTGTCTAAACCGGAGAGGAATTACTGGGTCACAAGGAAAGATTTGCTCGCCATAGTCAAAGCTGTAGAACATTTCCATCATTATCTATACGGGAGAAAATTCCTCCTCCGCACGGACCATGCCTCATTGGCCTGGCTTTTAAATTTCAAAAATCCTGAGGGTCAAATAGCCAGGTGGATACAGAGTCTCCAAGAATATGACATCACTATCCGTCATCGTAAGGGATCATCACACGGAAACGCCGACGCCCTGTCTAGAAGACCTTGCCAAGAAAACTGCCGATATTGTTCCAGGGTGGAAGCGAAATACGAGCTGCTGACTCCGGTCGCAAGACAAGTTACAGCATCAACATCGGCTAATCGAGAACCGTGGAGTGATGATGAAGTCAGGAAAGACCAGCTGGAAGACCGCGACATTAAACCCATAATTGATTTAATGGAGTCGTCAAACAGAAAACCTACCTGGCAGGACATTTCTATGTGTAGTCCTACAACCAAACAATATTGGGCACACTGGGATTCACTTCACATTCGAAACGGCGTCTTATACCGGAAATTCGAATCGGATGATGGGAAGACGTTCCGATGGCAGCTGATACTTCCAAGATCCCGCATTCTTGATGTCCTTAAAGAACTACATAACAGCCCTACGGGAGGTCACTTTGGAATAATGAAGACCTTACAGAGAGTTCGTCAGCGCTTCTACTGGAATAATGCAAAGGATGACGTGCAAAAGTGGTGCCGATCTTGCGATGCCTGTGCAGGTCGGAAAGGACCGAGAAAACGTAGCCGAGGCAAGCTGCAACGTTACAACGTAGGTGCGCCTTTTGAACGTATCGCTTTTGACATCTTAGGACCTCTGCCACGAACTGATGATGGCAACAAATACATACTTGTTGTCATTGATTACTTCACCAAGTGGCCTGAAGCTTATCCTATTCCTGATCAAGAGGCTGTCACAGTAGCTGAGGTAATGATACAGCACTGGATTTCCAGGTTCGGAGTGCCTCTTCAGTTACATTCCGATCAGGGAAGGAATTTTACCTCGGTAGTAATCAAAGAACTATGCAAACTACTCGGCATTGACAAGACCCAAACGACGCCATTACATCCCCAGTCGGACGGCATGGTAGAGAGGTTCAATCGAACCATCCTTAATAACCTCTCATTAGTGGTTTCCAGAAACCAACAGGACTGGGACAAGAAATTACCACTCTTTTTACTGGCTTACCGCAGTGATGTCCACGAGACTACCGGCTATTCTCCATCACAGATGCTCTTCGGTCGTGACCTTCGTCTGCCTTGTGATCTCTTGTTTGGTCGCCCTCCGGATGCTCCTTCATCGCCTGAGGAATATATTCAAGATCTCCAGGCCCGGTTTGAAGTGATGCACAACTTTGCACGAGAGCGAGTCAACTTGGCGACGGAGAAGATGTAGATTCGATACGACACAAGAGCTACTGAACATCAATTCCACGAAGGAGACAAGGTGTGGTTGTGGAATCCGACTCGACGGAAAGGACTTTGTCCGAAATTACAGACACCTTGGGATGGTCCGTACACAGTCCTAAACAGGCTGAATGACGTCGTGGTTCGGATTTGTAAGTCTTCGAACTCTAAACCTAAAGTCGTTCATTACGACAGGTTAGCTCATTACTATGGCCATAGTACATAATGTAAATAATTGTAAATAGTATAAGACCATGGTCCATTTTGTTTTTAAATGTGTATTTGATTTGTATTTGATAGCATTTGATTTGTTTTATGTATTACATTTATTGTTCATGTTGTTTATTATTGTAATGTAATGCTTATTAATGCATTTATGCGACAGTTGTAAGTTTAGCTTCCTGTCCAGGGATTGTACTGCCCGGGACGTGCAGTCCTTGGGAAGGGGGCAGTGTTACGAATTTGGTATTTAAAAAGCTAATATTAGTTCAATTATAAATTAAATGGTTTTATTTCTCGCGCAGTGCAGCGCGTGACGAATATTAAAGCTAAGCCGGAAAATTGAAAATACAAGAGCGCGTGCATTAAATAAATAAATATCTCTTTTTGATTTCGAGAAAGTACTGGAAAATTCTAGCGCGTGATTTTAAAATCTTATAAAAGGAGGAAAACATCTCAGTTTGTAGTAGTTGCTTAGTTTGTTGTTGTTTAGAAAACTACTGTTGTTGATTGTAGCGAATTCGCGTATTAGCTTTCTTTAGCTGTTTTGAATTACGTTCTATTGGACATTTGAGTAGTTAAAAGATAACTACTGTGAGATATCGTAATACTGCATGATAATTTGAGAAAATTTAAGCATTTTTGTTGTGATAATAATAAATTTTTGTTCATTTTTCATCGGACTTGTGCATTCATTTCGTAACGAACCCGTACGCACGCAACAATAATTTTAATACCACTATTACAAGTCTCGTGAAAATATTTATGCATTTTACACAGCAATTATCTTTTTCCTGGAGGAAATGGGAATAAGACCTGTAAGAATCTTTAGTCAATGTATTACAAATTTTAATTTTCAGATATAACATGAAATGAATTAAATTGTTTTTCAATTATGTTAATAAGTTATATGAATGAGATGTGGTATTAAAAATTTCATTTCTTTTTATCATTGAAGAAATAACATTCGATATCCTAGAGCTCCATAACAATGGCAGATAAAATTGGCATTCTAATTTCGAAGTTCTAAAAATACAGAGTAACTTAAAGATGACAACTCTTAAAGTATGGCTAATGTCTAGTTTACAAGAACAATGTTGAGTCGCCTATTACAAAATTAAGTGAATCAGACTGCATTTATTTTCCCCCTTCTCTTTTTTTTGGCTGAAAAACGATTTATTATACACTCATGATTTTACTTAAATGTATTTCTTTTAATGGTAAACCCACTGAGGTAAGTATGCAGTAAGTTATTATAGTGAATGCGTAATGATGATATAAATCTAAATTGAGCAAACAATCTTTCCCTTACTTTAATGTTTTAAAATCTAGAATTAAAGGAAAAATGTATGTTCTTTAAATAATACAAGAGGATATGGAGGCATAAGTCATAGGCTGTTTATTCTTTACATATTATGCTAAATCAGAATATATATATATTGTTTCATAAGAATAAAAAGTAAAGTTAAATTTAAATAATTCTCATGCGCCATTGCTGCAAAGAATGAAATTTGAATTTAACAAATATCCTCTCTTCATATCAAGTTAATTTAAATTATGAAATTTTAATTGCATACATATCAAAGATTAATTATTGCTGCGAAATAATTTACTATATCATTGAAATTCTGAGAGCATATGTAAATTAAATGCACGTCTCTGCAGCTTTAGTGTAGAATTGGGTGCCCCTTCGATTGGCGACATTTTTTAAAAAATTTGGCGATGAAACCTCACTTCTGGTTACCACAATAGTTTTAACTTTGTTTTAGCTTCCCGATTTTATTAAAATGAAAATAGATTGATGTGTACATGAACATATTTAAGGCAGTGCGCAATGCCTAGTTTGTGCAATTCTAGGATGTTTTTTAAGTAAAAATAGATCGATGTGTACATGGACACAGTTGTTATGCAATTCTTCGACTTCTTATTTTGGTTTTGTGTAGCGACCATCTTGAAATTGTGTCTTCCTGGCGCCGATCTTGGCGTCAAAAAAGAATCGCCAATAAACAAGGGGCACCCAATTGTAAACTTTTACCGTATCTAAAACCATGAAAAAATGTATAATATTCCAAAAAACTAATCGCTAATATATACATATATCTCAAAGACAGGCATATGCATAATTTCTGTTAGAGAAACAGTTTCTCCGAGATTACGTTTTAGAGTAATTAAAACGATAAATTAATGGTGATATTATTACTGCATTCCAAAATTCATAGTAATTAACGATTTCGATCATTACTACGAAAAAAAAAAAACGGGATGAAAAAGAAAGAATCCTGATACAATAACATTAAAAATTTGTGTGTTTACGTATAAAAATATATAATATTCTAAAGTAGCAAACCGATTTAATCTGAATCAACTGATGAATTCGCGCTCCGACATTTCAAAAGCATTACGACTGTCTCTTAAATGCCAAGGAATTTGATCAGCATTTCTCCGATATCTTAAACGTCTGAGCAATATCACTTCAGCCATCTTGTTTACAGTCGCTGTTAAGAGTTTGGAGTAGGTCAGGAGTAGCCGCAAAATTCCTCTATGGTAGTGACGTATTTTCAGTAGACGTGTCCGAAAAGCGTTGCACTTGAATTCGGTTTTGCAATGCAAGTGCGATTACCATGACAAGCGTTGCACTTGAATTCGCCCCTAAAACCGTTAACAGTATAGTCTGAAATGGTAGACAAAACCACGACAGGAAATCGACATGACACTTTTCAGGTAACAATCTCTACAGTAGGGTCTGACAAATGGCTAAATACTTTCAAGCGAAACGAAAAACAGTTGAAAGGAAATGGTAACACGTTTTCGATACAAACGGCTACTGAGTAAACATTTCTAGCCTGTGAAAAGCGAAAAGAGTGGGAGGGAAAAAAATGTTAACATACGTCAAAGTAAAACGTCAAGTATTGAAAAGAAATAGTTACACATTTCCTATAAAACTGGTGACTGAATAAACATTTCTAGCCTAAACGCAAAAAGGTGGAAGAAAAAATGTTCACATACATTCACAGAAGTTCTTTCCAGGAGAGAGAAGGGTGTATCGAGGTTCACAAACTGATTTGAAGCCGAAACTCGAGTGGTTTCAGTAGATAAACGAGAGTTCCTTCTAGAAACAATTTTGGCGTGTCTTCTTTTGTTGATCGAGCCGACTGTGAAAAATTGTCAGAAAAAAATTCTGAAATGGTATTTAAAAAAAAAAAACTTTTTGTTAATTTTTTGTAATGTCTTTAGACATTATAAAAATTAACTATCCCACCCTTTTTGTCTTGAATGATGTCTCACTCTTTCTAAAAATAGACCATGACTCATTCATTTCTTGGAATTCTATTTTTAGAAACATGGTTCTATATTTTTACAAACGTTGTTCTATTTTTAGAAACATGATTTGTTAATTTTTATAATGTATTCAGACATTATAAATATTAACTCTACCTCCCCTTTTTTGTTCGAATGATGTCTCAGCGTGTTGTCTTACTGATTGGAAGCGGAATGCTTCTATTGATAACATTCAGTAGACCCTTTTCTAAAGGATATCAGAGAAAATTTTTAGAAAGCAACTGCTTGAAGAATTTTCTGAGTTGAGAGAAAATTGTATATTTTTTCACTAAGTCATAGCCGTTCTGCAGATCAAGGTTTCTCTTCACGTTGCGAGTTTTCCAAATTTCAAACCGTCTTCTTGCAACTATTCACGAATCCTCTATGGTAGTGACCTCTATGGTAGTCTACGACGAGGAAACTATTATCCAGGCTAGAGATATTTTGGAGGAAGGGGTAAGGTCGAAATTGTATAGGAATATACTACAAACTGACTCTAACGCCTGTTTTCAGCATATAGCTATACAAATTTGAAGACAAACAAAGTTAAAAAAAATCTTTTTTTTTGGATAGGGTTGAATTTGTATAGAAATAACTACAAACTGACTCTAATGCCCGTTTTCAGTATATAGCTATACAAATTCGAAGGTAAAAGAATATAAAGACATATTTTTTGGGGAGGAAAACTAGTGAATTTGTATAGGAATATACTATAAACTGACTTTAACACCCGTTTTCAGTATATAGCTATACAAATTCGAAGGTAAAAAAAATTTAAAAGAAACACATCTTTTTTTTCGGGGGGAAGTAGTGAATTTGTGTAGGAATATACTAAAAAATGACTTTAACGCACGTTTTCAGTATATGGCTATACAAATTCTAATGTAAACAAATTAAAAACGACATCCTTTTTTTTGGTTAAAAAGTAGTGAATTTGTATTGGAATAGAAACTGACTTTACCTTCGAATATACAAATTCAAAGGTATAAAAATTTTTTTAAAAATACGTCTTTTTTTTAGGGTGTTAAAGTAGTGAATTTGTATAGAACTATACTAGAAACTGACTTTAACGCACGTTTTAAGTATATGGCTAAAAAAGACATTTTTTTTTTCGGGTAAAAGGATGTAAAATGCCTTTTTCCTCCCAAAACGATGTCTTTTTTTGGAGAAAAAAGTAGTGAATTTGTATTGGAATATACTTGAAACTGACATTACCTTCAAAAATACAAATTCGAAGGTAAAATAAATAAGAAAGACATCTTTTTCTTGTGGGGGGGGGCGGGAAGTAGTGAATTTGTATCGGAATATACTAGAAACTGACTTTAACGCACGTTTTAAGTATATGGCTATACAAATTCTAATGTAAAACAAATTGAAAAAGACATGTTTTTTCGGTAAATATATAACATATATATGTATCTATATGTATATATATTTACTCAAACATATATACCATATGTATATATGTTTTAAATATATATACCAGTGGTGGGCAAATACTTTTAAGCGCGGGCCAAAATGAAATTTTCAAAATGTCTCTCGGGCCGAAGGACTATACCGCGTACGCTGTGTACACGCGAATGTTTTGGGTGGAGTTTTTTCCGTGCCCAAGAAATTTATTTGATAAAAATGCTATAAGTATAATTTTAAACTTTAAAATTTAAAACTTTAAAGTTTAAAGCATTTGGACAGAGAAATTTGACAGTTAATAAAAGATAATAATAATAATAAATTGTCTTACTTAGGTGTATAATGCGAACAATTTGTGTCCAGTAAAATATGTCACGTAATTTTTAAAGAAATATTATCCATTATATTAAATTAATGGTCATTAAATAAATCAGTTAATGAAGGATTTTATTTTGATATTTATTTATTTATATCTTAACGATACAAATTATTTTATTTTGATCATAGTTATTACATTTTTATATTTATATTACATTTTGTAAATATAATAGTAAAAGGAATTATAAAGAGAAAAGGCAAACGTCAAACGTTAAAATAGAATAGTTTTAGTTAATGCGAAACGTGAAATCTGGAGTGTTCATTTGATATTATTTCTTCAAAATTTGGATCTAAATCACTTGTAGCAATCCTTAATACCGAGAGTAGATTTTCGTCAGTAATTTGTGATCGATATTTATTTTTCGTGTAAATCATTAAGGAAAAAGTTCTTTCACAAATATATGTTGAACCAAATAAAACTAGGTATTTTTGAACATAGTTCAAAAAATGTTTGAAATGTTCTGTATTCAAAGCACCGTAGAAAAAACTCAACTCGTTTGAGTGAAAATTTTCTTTTAGTAAATTATTTGATTGTAAGTCAGTTAGTTCTAGTTGAATTTCAAGAGGAGCTTCTTGCACGTCAAAATTGAAAGGTTGACTAATTAATGATAAACGTTTTTCAATAGCTTTGAAATCTTGAAATCTTCTTTGGAATTCAGAATGCAGGTCTTGTGTTATTGCACTATATTTAAGAAAATCGGTAATTTTCAATGATTCTCCTCGTGATTGTAATGAAGGGAAATGATTTAGTAAATTCTTATTAAAGTTTTTACCAAATAAACTGAGTTTTATCATAAAAGCTTTGACGTTTGAGTGCATATTGAAAGCGAATTGGTTTTACCCGTGTAGACTTATATTTAGTTCATTCAAATATTTTACAATATCTACTGCAAACGAGAAATCGTTTAGCCATGCCTCATTTTGCAATTCAGGAAAATCATGTAGTTTTTTTTTATCTACAAGAAGGATACTATTTCATCAAAGAAATACTGAAACCTGTCCAAAACCTTACTGATGTTAAGCCATCGCACTTCAGCGTCATAAGGAATTTCGTAAAAGTTACTTTCAATTTCTTTCAAAAATTCAACAAACTGTCGATGATTTAAGGCACGTCCCCGGATAAAATTCACAACTTTTGTCACAACAGTAACTACGTGATTCCATTTCAAGACGTTTCTACATAACACTTCTTGATGAGTAACGCAGTGTAAAAATAATATATCCTGTTCTGGCTGCAACTGTTTTATTTTGTCGCTGATTCGTTTTAGTAAACCCACATTTGTCCCTGTTAAACTAGGACAGCCATCCATAGTGATGCTTACTATTTTGTTCCAAGTTAAACTTACTTTAACTAAACACTCTTCAACAGCGATAAAGAAGTCTTCACCGGTAGTTGTATCTTTCATTGGATGCACACTAAGAAGTTCCTCGCTAATTTCACATTTCTTGTTAATACTTCGGATAAATATTAATAATTGACTTGTGTCAGTAATATCGCAGGACTCATTTAAAGCCAGAGAACAATATGTAAAATCAGCAATTTTTGTTCTTAGCCGGTCAAATAAATTTTCTGCAATATTTTCGATCCGTTGTACTATTGTTCTTCTCGAAAGGCTTACATTTTCAAAAATATTGTTACGAATTTGGTATTTAAAAAGCTAATGTTAGTTCAATTATAAATCAAATGGTTTTATTTCTCGCTCAGTGCAGCGCGTGACGAATATTAAAAGAAAGCTAAGACGGAAAATTGAAAATACAAGAGCGCGTGCATTAAATAAATAAATATCTCTTTTTGATTTCGAGAAAGTACTGGAAAATTCTAGCGCGTGATTTTAAAATCTTATAAAAGGAGATAAACATCTCAGTTTGTAGTAGTTGCTTAGTTTGTTGTTGTTTAGAAAACTGCTCTTGTTGATTGTAGCGAATTCGCGGATTAGCGTTCTTTAGCTGTTTTGAATTACGTTCTATTGGATATTTGAGTAGTTAAAAGATAACTACTGTGAGATATTGTAATACTGCATGATAATTTGAGAAAATTTAAGCATTTTTGTTGTGATAATAATAAATTTTTGTTCATTTTTCATCGGACTTGTGCATTCATTTCGTAACGAACCACCCGTACGCAAGCAACAATTTTTGGTGTCAAAAGTGGG
Organism: Stegodyphus dumicola; assembly: GCF_044657685.1. Taxonomy (NCBI): domain Eukaryota; kingdom Metazoa; phylum Arthropoda; class Arachnida; order Araneae; family Eresidae; genus Stegodyphus; species Stegodyphus dumicola. The sequence continues at coordinate 108,586,698 of NC_140775.1, forward strand.
ATTTTGAATGCCAGTTACAAGAGCGATGGAAGAACAATTCAGGCAAATGATGACTGCATTTGCTGCTTTCCAAGAAAAGATGGAAAGGGCCGTCAACTCCGTTAAGGAAGAAATGAAATTGCGCCAGGAATCCGTTAAGGACGAAATGAAAGCCGTTCAAGCTGGTCAAGAAGAAATGAAAAGAGAATGTACCTGCATAATAGAAAATAAATTTGAAGCTATAGAAGGCAGAATTGACACAGTTGAAAATAAAGTTGGACAAATTGAAGAAAAAGTTTCTTCCGTAAAAGATCAAATTGAAGAAAGAGTTTCTTCGGTGAAAGAAGAAATAGAAGAAAACGTTTCTGCTGTAAAAGAACATATAGAAGGGAGAGTTTCTGCTGTGGAGGAACGAATTGAAGGAAGAGTTTGTGCCGTCCAACACCAAATCGAACAACAAATTGATGATAGGGTTTCTGCAGTAGCCAAAGAAGTAGATATTTTAAAGAAATTCGTAGCGACGGCAGGGAACAATAGTGATGGTTTAAATTCTTGCCGATGCCTGCTCGTCTACCTCTGAAGCTATCCACATAATGATGGGAAGACCTCCTGCCAGGTGTATAAGACACAATTTTCTATCGTGGCGGATGCGAATGGATGGGATTCCCAAGCTAAGGCCTGTCATCTCGCCACTTCTTTAAGAGCCGACGCAGCGGATATCCTTCAGACTCTTCCCGAAAACAAAAGGTTAGATTTCGAAGCTCTGTCCGGCGCCTTGGAGCTGCGCTTTGAGGAGAAGTGTTTAAAAGACTACAGCAGGCTCCAATTAAAATCTCGTCAACAGAAGCCTACCGAAACTCTTCAGGAGCACGCCACGGATGTTGAAAGGCTGTCCCATCTCGCCTTTTCAGAATGCCCGACAGAAACAAGGGAAATCCTGTCCTTGCAATACTTTATCGACGGCATCCGGGATACTGAAATACAGAAAGCTCTACGAATGGCGGATGTAAAAGATTTAAAAAGCGCTCTAGTGTATGCCATGAAATTCTAGGCAGCCCAGCAAGCCACTCGTCGAGACCGCCACCCAGTCAGAGCTGCTCAAGTCCAGGAGCCAGGGGATCAAGTCACCGCTCGTCTAGACGATTTAACTAGACAACTGAACGCCTTGAGACGGAATATTGGTGAGAAGAAACCGACCGTTAAGTGCTGAAACTGCGGTGCTGAAGGACACATACGATGAAACTGCAGAATACCCCAGGGTACGGATGTTAAGACCGTTCCTAACAAACAGTAGGGAAACTAATTAGTGGCCATCTCGCGGGGCGGAGGTTGCCAGATAATGAAAAGCCCCAGTTTAAAGCGCTTCAGATTTCTGCAGTGAGAGGCGGCAGTAATGGACTTTTCATATAGGACATATTAATGGAGTTCCCTGCAATATGACTATAGATACAGGAGCCAACGTTACCATCATCCGAAAAGATTTGGCTCAGCAACTGGAAAGCAAACTTATCTGGACGCCGCCCTGCGTTACCCTACAGACTGTGTCCGGTGAGAAGATCGACATCGATGGAAAAATAAACGTTAACATCACGTTTGGAAGTGCACTTACCATCACACGGCATATGTAGCAGAGATCTCTTATTCTTGCATACTCGGATTGGACTTTCTAAGGAAATACAATTTTTCCTTGGACTTTAAAAATAACGAATTGCATTCTACATCTGAGGACATAGCGTTGTTTGGAGTTAATGATGAAAAAGTTAAAGCTGTCCATAAAATCATAGCACAAGACAATATCACAATACCGGCAAGAACAGAAATTTTACTTCCTGGATCCATAGCCGAAAATAGAAATTTCCGCTACGGCATCATAGAATATCCCAATAACTGTAATAGCCCAAAAGAAGTACTAAGTAGCCTCAACACTCGTCGACCTATCCAGAATGGTTATCCCGGTGAGAGTCGCCAATGTAACTGAGAAGGTGAAAATTATTAAAAAAGGTGAAGTGGTTGCAGCATATACTCCAGTGACCACCGTTGAAAGAAAGAGTAACATCCAAGAATCCGTGTCTTCAGAAAGCATTACATCAGAGTTACTTCAGAATGCGCAATTAAACGATGAAGAGAAGAATGCTGCCGATCGCGTCATTAAAAATCTTCAAGTTGTTTTCTCCCGCTCGTCTTCTGACATGGGTCGAACTAGTTTGACACAACATAGAATAGATACCGGCGATCATCCCCCGATCAATTAACATCCAAGACGTCTACCGTTTGCTAAACGGGAAGAGGTGCGAACACTGTTAAAAGATATGGAAGAAGGCGATGTCATCGAGCCTTCAGTAAGTCCATGGGCATCTCCCATCGTCCTAGTCAGAAAGAAAGACGGCTCAACAAGATTTTGCGTCGACTATCGCCGGTTACGAAGAAAGAAAGTTACCCTCTTCCTAGAATTGACGACATTCTAGACACTTTTTCTGGAAGCAAGTGGTTCTCAACACTTGATTTCAAGAGTCAGTATTGGCAGGTAGAAATAAATCCTGAAGACCGAGAAAAGACGGCATTTACTACGGGACAAGGGCTTTGGCAATTCAAGGTAATGCCGTTTGGACTGTGTAATGCGCCGGCAACATTCGAACGTCTTATGGAGACTGTTTTGAAAGGCCTTTCCTACGAAGCCTGCCTGATATACCTGGACGACATCATAATCGTCGGAAAGAGTTTTGAAGAACATTTAGAAAATCTTAGGAAGGTGCTTCAGAAACTGAAAGAGGCCAATCTGAAGCTGAGTCCCGCTAAATGCAAATTGTTCCGAAAGGAAGTGACTTACCTGGGACATGTCATCTCTGCAGAAGGTGTGTGCACGGATGCTGGAAAGGTGTCAGCCGTTAAATCCTGGAAACGTCCCGAAAATGTCCATCAGTTGAGAAGCTTCCTAGGGCTTTGCACTTAATATAGGAGATTCGTGAAGGACTTTTCTTCCATCGCAAGACCCCTTCACAAGCTGACAGAGAGCAAGCAAAGATTCTTGTGGACAAAGGAATGCGAGCATGCAATTAACAACTTACAGGAAGCTTTAACATCTGCTCCAATCCTGACGTATCCTCAGCTCGAAAGACCATTTATTCTCGACACCGACGCGAGCAATGAAAGTGTCGGTGCTGTTTTGTCCCAAGAAATAGACGGCCAAAAACGTGTAGTAGCTCACTGGAGCAAATGCCTGTCTAAACCGGAGAGGAATCACTGTGTCACAAGGAAAGAGTTGCTCGCCGTAGTAAAAGCTGTAGAACATTTCCATCATGATCTATACGGGAGAAAATTCCTCCTCCGCACGGACCATGCCTCATTGGCCTGGCTTTTAAATTTTAAAAATCCTGAGGGTCAAATAGCCAGGTGGATACACAGACTCCAAGAATATGACATCACTATCCGTCATCGTAAGGGATCATCACACGGAAACGCCGACGCCCTGTCTAGAAGACCTTGCCAAGAAAGCTGCCGATATTGTTCCAGTGTGAAAGCGAAATACGAGCTGCTGACTCCGGTCGCAAGACAAATTACAACATCAACATCGGCTGATCGAGAACCGTGGAGTGATGATGAAGTCAGGAAAGACCAGCTGGAAGACCGCGACATTAAACCCATAATTGATTTAATGGATTCATCAAACAGAAAACCTACTTGGCAGGACATTTCTATCTGTAGTCCTACAACAAAACAATACTGGGCACTCTGGGATTCACTTCACATTCGAAACGGCGTCTTATACCGGAATTTCGAATCGGATGATGGGAAGACATTCCGATGGCAACTGATACTTCCAAGATCCCGGATTCCTGATGTCCTTAAAGAACTATATAACAGCCCTACAGGAGGTCACTTTGGAATTATGAAGACCTTACAGAGAGTTCGTGAGCGCTTTTACTGGAATAATGCAATGGATGACGTGCAAAAGTGGTGCCGATCTTGCGATGCCTGTGCAGGTAGAAAAGGACCGAGAAAACGTAGCCGAGGCAAGCTGCAACGTTACAACGTAGGTGCGCCTTTTGAACGTATCGCTTTTGACATCTTAGGACCTCTGCCACGAACTGATGATGGCAACAAATACATACTTGTTGTCATTGATTACTTCACCAAGTGGCCTGAAGCTTATCCTATTCCTGATCAAGAGGCTGTCACAGTAGCTGAGGTAATGATACAGCACTGGATTTCCAGGTTCGGAGTGCCTCTTCAGTTACATTCCGATCAGGGAAGGAATTTTGCCTCGGCAGTAATCAAAGAACTATGCAAACTACTCGGCATTGACAAAACTCAAACGACGCCATTGCATCCCCAGTCGGACGGCATGGTAGAGAGGTTCAATCGAACCATCCTTAATAACCTCTCATTAGTGGTTTCCAGAAACCAACAGGACTGGGACAAGAAATTACCACTCTTTTTACTGGCTTACCGCAGTGATGTCCACGAGACTACCGGCTATTCTCCATCACAGATGCTCTTCGGTCGTGACCTTCGTCTGCCTTGTGATCTCTTGTTTGGTCGCCCTCCGGATGCTCCTTCATCGCCTGAGGAATATATTCAAGATCTCCAGGCCCGGTTTGAAGTGATGCACAACTTTGCACGAGAGCGAGTCAACTTGGCGACGGAGAAGATGTAGATTCGATACGACACAAGAGCTACTGAACATCAATTCCACGAAGGAGACAAGGTGTGGTTGTGGAATCCGACTCGACGGAAAGGACTTTGTCCGAAATTACAGACACCTTGGGATGGTCCGTACACAGTCCTAAACAGGCTGAATGACGTCGTGGTTCGGATTTGTAAGTTTTCGAACTCTAAACCTAAAGTCGTTCATTATGGCAGGTTAGCTCATTACTATGGCCATACTACGTAATGTAAATAATTGTAAATAGTATAAGACCATGGTCCTTTTTGTTTTTAAATGTGTATTTGATTTGATTTGTATTTAGTATTTGATTTGTTTAAGTTATCTATTGCATTTATTGTTCATGTTGTTTGATGTTGTAATGTAATATTTATGCCTCAGTTGCATTTATGCCTCAGTTGTAAGTTTGGCTTCCTGTCCAGGGATTGTACTGCCCGGAATGTGCCGTCCTTGGGAAGGGGGCAGTGTTACGAATTTGGTATTTAAAAAGCTAATGTTAGTTCAAATATAAATCAAATGGTTTTATTTCTCGCGCAGTGCAGCGCGTGACGAATATTAAAAGAAAGCTAAGCCGGAAAATTGAAAATACAAGAGCGCGTGCATTAAATAAATAAGTATCTCTTTTTGATTTCGAGAAAGTACTGGAAAATTCTAGCGCGTGATTTTAAAATCTTATAAAAGGAGGAAAACATCTCAGTTTGTAGTAGTTGCTTAGTTTGTTGTTGTTTAGAAAACTGCTCTTGTTGATTGTAGCGAATTCGCGGATTAGCGTTCTTTAGCTATTTTGAATTACGTTCTATTGGATATTTGAGTAGTTAAAAGATAACTACTGTGTGATATTGTAATACTGTATGATAATTTGAGAAAATTTAAGCATTTTTGTTGTGATAATAATAAATTTTTGTTCATTTTTCATCGGACTTGTGCATTCATTTCATAACGAACCCGTACGCTCGCAACAATATGTTTCTTTTCAGGAAAACATATCTTCGGCACTTGTATCATGCATTGTTTAACAAATTCTGCTTCAGTAAAAGGTTTACAGAACTTAGCAATTTTGTGTGCAACAGCATAACTTGCTTTTGTGGTAGATTTCTCGATACTACTTTGTTTGGTACAAGTATTTTGGTGCTTATTCAAGTTTTTTGTCATGTTTTCTGCTGCACTTTGAAGTTCTTTTAAAGAAATTGATGCATATTTTGGGTGTTTTGATTTAAAATGCCTGTTTAAATTGTATTCCCTGAAAACAGCAATTGTTTCCTGGCAAACTAAACAAATTGCTTTCTTAACAATGTTTGTAAAAACGTATTTTACCGTCCATGCTTCATTGAAATTTCTGCACTCCAAATCAACTTTTTTTTTTTTTTTTTTTTTTTTTTTTTTTTTTTTTTTAGATTGACTCATTTTCCAGAGGCCTACAAATAAATAATTTAATTATTACGACAAAATAATATCTATATATATTATTAAGAAATAAGATATATATAAGAGATTAAATAAGATATACTTTAAGAGGATATTATGGCATATAAAAGATTAAAAAAATTGCATGCAGGATTTTTCAACGGGCCGGATAAAGTTAGCAAAAGCGCCGACTGGCTTTTGCCCACCTCTGATATATACATATATATGTAAAATGTCTTTTTCCGCCAAAAAAAGATATCTTTTTTTAAAAAAAAAAGTAGTGACTTTGTATTGGAATATACTGGAAACTGACATTACCTTCGAATATACAAATTCGAAAGTGAAAAAAATTAAAAAGACATCTTTTTTTGGGGGGAAAAGAAGTGAATTTGTATAGCAATATACTAGAAACTGACTTTATCGCACATTTTAAGTATATGGCTATAGAAATTCTAATGCAAAACAAATTGAAAAAAGATATGTTTTTTGGGGGAAAACGACATTTTAAGTCTATATACATATATATGATTATATATATAAAATGTATTTTTCCCCCCAAAAAGATCTTTTTTTTGGGGGGGAAAGTACTGAAATTGTATTGGAATATGCTTGAAACTGACATTACCTTCGAATATACAAATTCGAAGGTAAAAATGTAGAGTCATTAGGTTAATTGGAAGAAAAAAAGATGAAAAATATGCAACCGCCTTCGCTGGGAATCAAACCACGGACCTCTGAAATACTGGCTCAGTGTGCAGAACCACTACACCACGAAAGCACGCTAGGGAAGTAGGAGAAATACCTTACATATTCCCCTTTTTAAAGGACCTAGTCGCCAAATCTTGGGTGCGGAGAATCATCATCCACAACCCTTTTAGTTCGGGCGCCACTTGTAGAGTGATTAGGTTAATTGGAAGCAAGAAAGATGAAAAATATGCAACTGCCTTCGCCGGGAATCGAACCACGGACCTCTGAAATACTGGCTCAGTGTGCAGAACCACTACACCACGAAGGCACGCTAGGGAAGTGGGAGAAATGCCTTACAAAAAAAAAATAAAAAGACATTTTTTGGGGGGAAAAAGAAGTGAAATTGTATAGCAATATACTAGAAACTGACTTTAACGCATATTTTAAGTATATGGCTATACAAATACTAATGTAAAACAAATTGAAAAAGACATGTTTTTTTCTGGAAAAGAACACTTTAAATATATATACATACATGTATGTATATACATACATGTAAAAAGTCTTTTTCCCCAAAAAAAAGATGTCTTTTTTTGCAGTTAAAAATTTTTCCTGAGTTCTCCAGGCGATAAGATTCAGTTTTTACTTTCACTTTCAACTCTTCTCTTATCTATAAAAGCATTCCGAGTTTCTGTTCAGATCCGTGCGGGTTGCTGAATTTGTAACACGTCTTTCTCTCTCTACCCAATCTGGTCCCATGATGTTTTTAAGAGGAATTCTTTTGGGAATCTCTTACAACTTCTGAACCTTAGATGAGTTGGATATTTCTTTTCATATTTCGAAGCACTTTGTCAAAGAAGGAGATTCCAATGGAATCGTAAAAAAAAAAAAAAAAAAAAAAAAAAAAAAAAACAAGAAAAGAAATATCATCTGAGTCCCGAGAGATTTAAGATGAGAATGCTTTTTCGAAATCTATTCCTGCTTTCTTCTGGACAGACATGGTTTTCATGAAAGGTAAGTCCTTTTCAAATATTTTACTCAAAGTATTCTTTTAAACGTCTCGTGGTCGCTGCAATGGGTCGAAATAACTTCTATTCTGCAGCCCTCCTCTTTACGCTGTGATTTCAAAATTGTCCTCTTAAAAAACCCTTTACGTATCAGTTACGAAGATCTGAAGCGAAATGCTTCTATCGATAAACTATTTCTAAAGAATCTCAGAGGCATTTTAGAGATTGGGTTTTTCTGAGTCCAAGACAAAATCTCTCACAGATGATTTTCTTTTTTTGGACTCCCTGAAAGAGGTCTCAGGCGAAGCGGTCTGGACTCAAATCCTTTACGTTCTGCAAGTTCCCCTTTACGCTGAGCGCTGAGGTGTGAGGGCCATTTCCACTACAGACAACACTCTTGAGGTTTAGAGAGGTATGAGAGACGAGCTAGAGGATTTTTTTCTAATATTCTTAAGAATAGCTTCCAGCCTAATTTTAAAATGGATCCCCGGATGCTGATAAAATCCAAACTATTGGCTAGAATAGATGCAGGAGATTTCGATAAACGGATGCTGAAGAAATTCTTATCATCATCGGCTAGAACACATGTTGCAGTTTGGGAGAGTTCGTTAAACAGATCACCATTGACTAGAAGGGTGGCAGATTCCGATAAACGGATGGCAGTAGCTTTTCTTAAGGTCTGAGGGATCCTGTAAAACGCAAAAGAATGAAAGACTCCTCCAACGTCTCATGGTCGCTGAAATGGATCGGAAACGAAATGGTTGGACTCAAGTCCTTTCCATTCGTCTTTCCGTTAACACTGGGAAAGGACCTTCCAAATTTCAAAATTGCCTGTTATGTGGAAAACATTATCCAAGTTGGAGGTTTTAATTTAAAATCAACCCATATTTGAACACTTGAGGCAAGTCGTGTTCTATTTTTTTCAAACCACTATGGTATAGTTTAGCTGTGCTTTAAGAGGTTTGGCTATACCGATCAGGATAAACGGATCGTGATTGTTGAATAAGATACTGTGCATGATGATGGCTCGGTCTCCAACCTCCACGGTAGAGATTGAAAGGAATAGGGTAAACAAACTTTCACAGATATAAAGTGAAACGCAAAAAGAGTAGAAGGAACCTATCTTGACAGAAATTATTTCCAGCATAGGGAAACGTGTGTCCCGGTGGGCCCACAGCACGGACTGAACTGAAGCCAAAGGCTTGAATAGATAATGGAAAGACTATTCTTAAAAAATGGTGATTTCTCGTTGATCGAGTTGGCTGGGAAAAATTTCTGAGGGCCGAGAAAAAAATTCTCTGGCTCAGAAAAAAATTCTAGATTAAAAAAAAACCATTTTGTTAATTACTTTTTATAATGTCTAAAAACATTAAATATATTAACAAATAGTTCTTTTTTTTTAATACCAACATAGAATTTTTTCTGAGCATTTTTCCCAGTCGACTTGATCCACAAAACAAGACATATCAAAATTGTTTCTAGAAGGAACTCTCACTTATCTATTTAAACCACTCGAGTTTCGGCTTCAGATCAGTTTATGCTGTGCATTTAACCTGGATACACGCTTCTCCCTCCTGGAAAGAGCTTTTTCCTGAGCTCTCAGAAATTTTTCTAGTCGACTCGATCGAAAAAATTGTTTAGCCGACAAAATTTTGTTTTTTACTTTCACTTTCAACTCTTCACTTATCTATAAAAGCATTCCGCGTTTTTGTTCAGATCAGTGCGGACTATTGAAGATACAACACGGGTTTCTCTCTCTGCTTAATCTGAACCCATGATTTTCTTAAGAGGAATTCTTTCAAAATCTCTTATAACTTCTGAACCTTAGACAAGCTGGATGTTTCTTTTTCGTATTTTGAAGCCATTTGTCAAAGAAGGAGATTCCGATGGAATTGTATCTATCAAAGCATTCCGCGTTTCAGTTCAGATCAGTGCGGGCTGTTGAAGACGCAACACGTGTTTCTCTCTGTACCCAATCTGGACCCATGCTGTTCTTAAGAGAAATTCTTTTGGGAATCTCTTACATCTTCTGAACCTCAGACGAGCTGGTTGTTTCTTTTCGCATTTCCAAGCAATTTGTTAAAGAAGGATATTTCAATGGAATCGTTTATGAATTTTGAACATGTCGTCTATTGAAGAATGGGAAAATCATATTATTTGATTCGATACTGGAACGACCAGAGAGCTGACATTGCTCTAGGATGAGAATGCTTTCCGAAATCTATTCCTGCTTTCGTCTGGAAAGAAATGGTTTTCATGAAAGGTATGTCACATTTTCACATCTCAAATAGTTGCTTAAAGTATACTTTTAAACATTTCCGAGTTAAATATTGTAAGATTTTCGGTTTGTAGTCAACGTATATAAAAATGTTTTAGTTCCTAATGTTATTACCATACGAGACATAACTCATTTGTTTCGCTATACGTTTTAGATGAGACAGCTCTTAAACATGAGTTTTGTGTAAACTTGAAATGTTTTCTCAAACGAATGATTATTTTAAAACATGTGTGTGTTATGGTTAGCTTTCTCACTTACGAGAGAGTCTCCACGTTATTTTTTGAATATCTTCTCCAAAGTCTCGTGTTCGCTAAAATGAGTTTCAAGCGAATGGTGTGGACTCAATTTATTTCCGTTCTGCAGTTTCAGGCATCCCCCCTTTACGTTAACACTGTGAAGAGGATCACGTTGAGTCTAAAACACACGACAGTTCCATAGAAATCGAAAAAGGGACACTTTCGCATGAAACAAACATTCATAGTGTGATGGATACTAGCAATTTGTATAGTTTAGTGACATTTACGCAAAAATCACATATTGGTTATTTTTCGATAACTAACAACAGCGATTTTGATTATGAATTTGTTTTATAAAATTCTAAGCTGTTGCACTACAAAAATATAGATTTTAAGAAAAATGTTATGCTTAAGGAATAAAAAATACCTTACGGTACATTTAAAATTGTATACGTCTTTCGATACCCTTGATAGAGTATTCGCTACTTTTATTTTATTTTCCAAACTCCAAAATGTTTTAAATAAAACAAATTTTTTTCACATCCATATATTATTGTAACATGTACCTTTTAAAATTTTTTAGAGGAGAGGCTTTACTGCTGCTCATTTTAAACCCATCGTTTTAATTTTATATATCTGAAAAATAATCACTTTGGGCTTACGCGTTTTACTTATCTGGGTAATTAAAAATAAAATTAACATCAAATGCTACAATCCTCGTCAAAATTAATAAATATACACACAGATATGCCAACAAGTTAGCTTTCCTTTGATTTGGAATCACACATTTGTGTAAAATTATGTACAGTTTTACACAAATGTGTGGAACAGAAGAGGGATACATTTGCGAATTTGGCGGAAGTACCATGTGCGGTCAAGATGATGTGACCATGTGAACGTGCTACATCAAGATGCCTCAGAAGCCAAAAAATCATGTCATATTTAAGAAAGTATTTTAAAAAGGATCTCTATAAATAGAAAAGAAATAATGCATAATTTTAATATTAATAATACAATAAACTTTGATCTTAATTTTTGTACCTTAACCGAATAAAATCGAATTACCTTAATTTTTTTTCCTAATGTAATTAACGAAAACTTGTGAAAATATTTCATTCAAAGTAAACCATTCTGAGAAAACTGTCCTGTGAAAAGTATAGCATTTAATTCCGTTCAGAATGAAATGTTGTTTAAAAATATGTTGTTTTCATATACTTAGGACTCTGAAATGTTGTAGAAAAAGAAAATATATACATGAAATGTAATTTCTCATACATTATTTGTTTTGTGCAGCCGGGGCAACAGGAATGAGACAAATTTTGGAATATAAAGTGATAGGTTTAGTTTAGCATCCATCTCACAAGCGTTCTTTTCGTACCTTGAGCAGAAGCCCTACTTATACATATGTGTACGTCACGAGGCTCCTCCAATCAGCGATATTAATTGAAATCACGAGGTGACGCTATCTTCTCATCAGGAGTGTCCTTAAGTACTTTATGTAATATGACAGATTTACGAGTTTGGCGATTTGGCGGGCGCCGACAGGTTAATATATTTTATACTAAAGAAAGGATTTCGCCAAAATTTAGGAACAGGGATGCAATTTAGGTAGAGAATCGCCAACACGTTATTAAGCAATATTAATAGAATTTAATTTAATCAATTAATTTAAAAATATCATTACATACATTTATATGTATATTTACGACGTGATTACAAAATATTTACATCCGAACGCGTCAAATCCCATTCAACTCAATGGTAAATTATCCAATGTTTTGGTCACCACGTAGGGATCGCCGGTGCTTCAGAGCAGGGTACGGGAGAAACTTGTTTAGGGCTACTCCATTTTACTTCCTACCTCCATGAGTCAAATTGTACTATTATTATTGTCATATTCCAATGATACATAATACATCACCTGCAATATCTTTCTACATTTCCTCTGTACTATAAATGCATTTCAGTTAATGTATTGTTCGAGAATAAACATAAAAGTACTCAGGAAATACAAACACCAAAATTTAATGGACTGTAGCTTTATTTCTTTCAACTTCTGTTTGGATGGACACTCTTGCCATCGCATAGGTGCACCTCTCAGCACGCAATCAAGCACACTAATAATGGCCGCTAGCTAACCACGTTGTCGTTTTCTCCCATCGTGGTTGCCAGATCACTTCTGCCTTAACATACCGCCCGGGTTGGGCATTTGTTACATAGTTAACAATGACCAAAATTAAACAGTTTTAAATCACCATATAGTCCAAATCATATATCACAAAATTTAAATTTATACACATGAACAAAAGCAATAAACATAATTAACCACAGAACATGAAATGCACAACATCTAAATTAAAATACAATGCATATATATAAAAATTTTTTCAACTCAGGAAATATACATGAAATTATGTAACATCTACTGGTAGTACAGCTAATTTAGTTATTGGTCTTTTAAAAAAAACCTGATTTGGTTTTTACAATACAAACTCTAACATTTTTATCCTTACCATAAATTACCTCTTCTATTTTACCCAGTAACCAAGTCGAAGTGGGCATGTTGTCTTCCTTTACTAAAACTATAGTGCCCTTTTTAACGTTATCCTTAGAGAAATACCACTTAAATCGTTGCTGTAAATGACTGATGTAATCATTTTGCCATCTTTTCCACAAATATTGCGTTACTTTAGTAGTGCGCTGCCAGCGCTTTAAAGAACTATCAGAAAATCAGTTAAATCAGGCTCTGTTATTGATGTTAAAGGTCGCCCGACTAGAAAGTGTGCGGGTGTAAGAGCTTCTAAATCATTGGTGTCATTTGACAAAGGGGATATTGGACGTGAATTTAAAATTCCTTCAATCTGGTTCAAAATTGTAAGAAACTCCTCAAATCTAAAAATCAATCTCCCAACTGCACGCTTAAGATAAAACTTAAACGACTTAACACCTTCCTCCCAGATACCTCCAAAGTGAGGAGCCCTGGGAGGGATAAACTTCCAATGAATTCTTTCAGATGTCAGATATTTGGTTAAGAATTCATCAGGATATTTCAACAGATTGTAGAGTCGCTTCAATTCATTGCTAGCCCCAACAAAATTTCGAGCGTTATCGCTAAATAAGGTTGCGCATTTACCCCTTCTAGAAATAAATCGCTTCAAAGCAGCAATAAATGATTCTGTAGACAAATTTGAAACGATCTCGAGGTGGACTGCACGAGTCAAGAGGCAAACAAAAATTGCAACATAAATCTTGTGCACTACGCTCTTCTTTTGAGTTATATACTTTACACCAAAAGGACCACAAAAGTCAACACCAGTATGGTTAAAGGGAAAGGATGGATTCAGTCTCTCTAATGGTAAATTTCCCGTCTTTTGATCCAGCAATACTGGTTTTACTTTGGCACACGTAACACATTCTCTTACTATCTTTCTAGCAAGATTACGCCCACTTATCGGCCAAAATTTTTGTCTCACACTATGCAAGAGCGCTTGTGCTCCAGTATGAAAGTTTCGAATATGGTAGTGTAATATAATTAAATGAGTCAGTTTATGATTTTTTGGCAGGACAGCAGGGTGCTTTGTGTTAAAGGGTAAGTTAGCTTCCTGCAGCCTACCACCTACTCTAATAACTTGAGATTCATCTAAAAAGGGACATAAAAATGTTAACTGACTATTTTTACATACTTCCCTTCTCTTACTTAAGTTCTTGAATTCTTCAGGAAAGTTTTGACATTGGACTAAGGAAAGTAATTTATTTTCGCTTAACGAAACCTCATCTACTGTCAGATGACCTACAGTCGGTCACAAAAGTATTCGAACACCGGTACCCATTCAGAAAATTTACTTTTCCGTTGAGAAACAAAATTGTCTCCAGAGTCCATCTTGGTTCGATAGAAAAAAAAAAAAACAAAAGGATGGCTCATGTCCAAAATTGGCTAGGTGCATGAAACAAAATACAACATGACCTATCTGGGTGAGATGAGAAACAAAATGGCTGCTCACGTGATCCATTATTGCGCTCATAGAAAACGCAAAGTGTCGCTGCGGCTCGTCTCGGTTCGCGAAGAGTGAAAACCCAAAACGGTCTGTAGTGTCTATCTTTGTTGGATGAGAAAACAAAAGGATGGCTCATGTCCAATTTATTTAGGTGTGGGAAAAAATATAACGTGACCTATCTGGATGAGATGTCTCCAGCGATCCAGTATAGACTATTTCCCCATCTGCAATAGGTGACATCTATAAACAATTTTATTGAAATCTCCTCGAAATATAAGAAACAGCTAGCTCGTGAAATTGTAAGGTATTCCCAAAAAATTCCACTTCTTGAAGAAGGAAAAACATCCTAGCTGCAGATCAGGTAGAGAGAGAAAAAGAATGTTGCACCATGGAGAGCCCGCACGGTTCTGAACAGAAAACGTGGAATGCTTTTATAGAAAAGAGTTGAAAGTGAAAGTAAAAGCCGATTGGAAATTTTTCAATTGGTTGCCGACTGGGAAAAAATTTTCAGAGCTCAGAAAAAAAATTCTGAGATGTAAAAAAAAAAAAAAAACTTTTTGTTAATTTTTATCATGTCTTCTAGACATGATAAAAATTAACCCTACCCCCCTTTTGTGTGGGAATGTTGTCTCACTGTTTCTAAAAATAGACCATTCTAGGAATTATATGTTTTAGAAAGGATGAGTCATGGTCTTTGGGTTTCTCCATTCCAAAGTAAACAAAGTGAAGACATCAAATTAATAGAAAAAAAGGAAGAGTTTTTTTTTTTTTTTTTTTTTTTTTTTCAGCTCTGGAAATATTTTCCCCATTCAACAGCCAAGAAATATTTCCAGCCAATACAATTTCATTTTTACTTTCACTTTCAGTTCATTTCTTATATCTATAAAAACATTTCATATTTCTGTTCAGATCAGTGTGGGTTGTTCAAGATGCAGCAACTCTACTCCATCCCACAACCAGGAAAAAAAGATGTTCTTTCATGAGGAATTCTTTTGGCTTTCGAAAACAACGATGACATAATGATTGTAATATATTTCTGTTCTCATGTTCGATGCTTGAACTCAGAATTATTTCCAGAGATCTGAGAATTTTTCCTAGTCACTCGATGACCCAAATTTCGTATATTTATTTAAGCCACTCGAGTCTCGACTTCCCATCCGTGTGTGCTGTGCATTCAACCTGGAGACACATTCCCTGAGCTCTAAGAAAATTTTCCGAGCACACTCAATCGCTGAAATGGATTAAAAATAAATTGTTTCACACATTTTTAAAGCTCAAGCGTGTTAGGTGTCATGGAAAGAGCCTTTCTTCCCCTGAGCTCTAAGAAAATGTTTCCCAGCCCCCCTCAATCGCTGAAATGGATTAAAAATAAATTGTTTCATACATTTTTAAAGCTCAAGCGTGTTAGGTGTCATGGAAAGAACCTTTTTTTCCCCTGAGCTCTAAGAAAATATTTCCCAGCCCCCTCAATCGCTGAAATGGATTAAAAATAAATTCTTTCATACATTTTTAAAGCTCAAGAGTGTTAGGTATCATGGAAAGAGCTTTTTCTTTTCACAGCCCACTCAATCACTGAAATCGATTAAAAACAAATTCTTTCATACATTTTTAAAGCTCAAGAGTGCTAGGTGTCATGGAAAGAGCTTTTTTCTTTTCACAGCCCACTCAATCGCTGAAATCGATTAAAAATAAATTCTTTCATACATCTTTAAAGCTCAAGCGTGTTAGCTGTCATGGAAAGAACCTTTTTTTTCAGCCCACTCAATCGCTGAAATGGATTAAAAATAAATTCTTTCATACATGTTTAAAGCTCAAGCGTGTTAGCTGTCATGGAAAGAGCCTTTTTTTCCCAGCCCACTCAATCGCTGAAACGGATCAAAAATAAATTCTTTCATACATTTGTTTAAACCTCAAGACTGTTAGCTGTCATGGAAACTGAAATTTATGTCACGGTTTGTGTGTCACACGGCGTCAACGGTATGTTTTGAGGTGAAAATTGAAAACCCGTTATGAAAAATCTCTTTAGAAGGTGTGGGATAGAGAGATTTCGTCATGGGAAAATGTCTTTCAATGTCTTTCAATGTCCGTCATGGGAAAATGTCATCTCCTTTCAAATAGGATTGAAGGATTTTTTCTTAAACTATGTTGAAATCTTGATGCATAAAAACCACGGATGGGAAATTCTGATCCATGGATGGATCATCCAATTTCGCTAGACTCTGATAAACGGTTCTTGATGAAATCCAAACGAGGGGTCCTAGCTTTTCAAATGGGAAACATTTTCCCCTAAACGGAGGAATGATTTCTATTCTGTGAGACGTCAAAAATTGGAAAAAAGCTTGTGTTCACAGAAGCTCTTTCTAGAAGAGTGGTCCTGGGTCCAGATGAGGTAGAGAGAGAAAAAGCATGCTGCACATTGGGTAGCCCGGACGGTTCTGAATAGAAAACGTGGAATACTTTTATAAAAAAGCGATGAAAGTGAAAGTAAAAGCCAAATCGTCTTGGCTGGAAAATTTTCACTTGGTTGCCGACTGGGAAAAAATTTTCAGAGCTCAGAAAAAAAATCTGAGATGAAAAAAAAAAAAAAAAAACTTTTTGTTAATTTTTATCATGTCTTCTAGACATGATAAAAATTAACCCTACCCCCTTTTGTGTGGGAATGTTGTCTCACTGTTTCTAAAAATAGACCATGACTCATTCTAGGAATTATATGTGTAAGAAAGGATGAGTCATGGTCTTTGGGTTTCTCCATTCCAAAGTAAACAAAGTGAAGACATCAAATTAATAGAAAAAAGGAAAAGTTTTTTTTTTTTTCCAGCTCTGGAAAATTTTTTCCCATTCGACAGCCAAGAAATATTTCCAGCCAATATGATTTCATTTTTACTTTCACTTTCAGTTAATTTCTTATATCTATAAAAACATTCCACATTTCTGTTCAGATCAGTGTGGGTTGTTGACGATGCAACATCTCTACCTCATCTCACAACCAGGAAGAAAAGATGTTGTTTCATGAGGAATTGTTTTGTCTTTCGAAAACCACGATGGCGTGATGATTGTAATATATTTCTGTTCTAATCCGTGGGGTTTGTGGAAAATACATTCTCGGTACGCAATCCCCCACCCAGGAAGAACAGAAAATGTTTTAAAAGGAATACTTTGGCCTGACTTTTGAAAAAAACAATGATCACAGGGCTGTTGGGATAAGATTGAGAACCCGTGATGATGTTGTGCGATGGGGCTAATCTTTTTTACTTAAACGGATCTTCTTCTAAACATCCAAGGTATGATTGTTTCCCTAGATGAAAGAAAACAATACTTTTTTTCTTTTTTACAAGAAAAGTATCCTCAATAATGTTACTGAAAAGATTAAAGCGATATTTTGTCATAGAACTATTGGACCGCTCGTCTATGCTGTTGTCGGAAGGGATATCGCATTCAATCCCTTTTT
Source organism: Stegodyphus dumicola (assembly GCF_044657685.1). Taxonomy (NCBI): domain Eukaryota; kingdom Metazoa; phylum Arthropoda; class Arachnida; order Araneae; family Eresidae; genus Stegodyphus; species Stegodyphus dumicola. The sequence goes on from NC_140775.1 coordinate 108,604,395, forward strand.
ACCTACTCACAAATCACGAAAGGAGTGGCTTTCCAGCATTCAGTGCACCCAGCTTCCCTTACAGAGTTCCGTGAAGGAGGCTCGAGGGTATTGAATTCTATTTCTGTATGTTATTTCTCAAAGACCCACAGGATGAAATCCATCTTCCTCCCTCGCGATTGACAAAAAGAATTCCTCTTCTTGAGAAAGAACATCCTAGGTCTAGAGGAGGTAGAGAGAGAGAGAAAAAGAGCATGTTGCACCTTCGACAGCCCGCACGGTTCTGAACAGAAAACGTCGAATACTTATATAGAAAAGAGTTGAAAGTGAAAGTAAATCGCGTTGGCTGGAAACATTTCTGTTGGCTGTCGACTGGGAAAAAAATTCTCAGAGCTCAGAAAAAAATTCTAAGATGAAAAAAAAAAAAAATCTTTTTGTTAATTTTTATCATGTCTTCTAGACATGATAAAAATTAACTCTACCCCCTTTTGTCTGGGAATGATGTCTCACCCTTTCTAAAAATAGACCATGTATACCAATATACTCCAAACGGACTTGAACGCCTGTTCTCAGTATGTAGCTATACAAATTTGAAGGTAAAATTAAAAAAAAAGACATCTTTTTGGGGAAAAGGGAGTAAATTTGTATAGGAATATACTACAAACGGAATTTAAGGCCTGTTTTCAATATATAGCTATACAAATTGGAAGGTAAAAAAAAATAAAAAAAAGACATCTTTTTTTTTTCGGGGGGGAAGGCAGTGAATTTGTATAGGAATATACTACAAACGGACTTTAAAGCCTGTTTTCAGCATATAGCTATACAAATTGGAAGGTAAAAAAAAATAAAAAAAGACATCTTTTTTTCGGGGGGGGAAGGCAGTGAATTTGTATAGGAATATACTACAAACGGACTTTAAAGCTGTTTTCAGCATATAGCTATACAAATTGGAAGGTAAAAAAATAAAAAAGACATCTTTTTGCTGGGAAATTAAGTGAATTTGTATAGGAATATACTACAAACGAACTTTAATGCCTGTTTTCAGTATATAGCTATACAAATTGGAAGGTAAAAAAAAAAAAATAAAAAAAAAAGATATCTTTTTTGGGGAAAAGGAGTGAATTTGTATAGGAATATACTACAAGAACATCAAGAAAAGAACATCATGGGTCCAAGAATTGAAACTGAAAGTCCAAAAACGAAATGTTAACGACTGGGAAGAAAATTTTCAAAGCTGAAAAAAGATTTTTAAAAAAAAAAAAAAAAAAAAAACCTTCCTTTTTCTTTCTTAATTTGATGTCTTCATTCTTTTGACCTTGTAGAAATAAAAAAAGTGAAGACATCAAATTAAGAAAGAAAAAAAGGAAGGTTTTTTTTTTTTTTTTTTTTTTTAATGTGTGAAAATTTTTCCAGAGCTCTGAGAATTTTTCCCAGTCGGTTTCTAGAAGCAACTCGTTAATGTATTTAAACCACTCGCGTTTCAGTTTCAGATCAGTCTGTGCTGTGCACTCAACGTGGATACACGCTTCTCACTCTCCTGGGAAGAGCTTCTGTGAAGGTATGTGAACATTTTTTTCTTACCCTTTTGTATTTCATAGACTACAAATATTTATTGAGTCACCCATTTTATAGAAATGTATTCTTATTTCCTTTCAATACTTTGAGGTAGGGTAATATTTTTCCCCCTGCTACTGTTTTTGTTTTTCAAGGCTAGAAATGTTTTACTCAATAGCTGTTTTTATAGAAAACATGCTATTATTTCGTATACTGATATATTTTGTGAAACTTTAACAAATTCCTTTCAAGAAGCCAAGATCATGTGAGCCAATGCTGGCTAGACACGTCAGTGTAATCAGATCACGATTGTTCCATCATATACTGATATATTTTGTGAAACTTTAACAAATTCCTTTCAAGAAGCCAAGATCTCGTGATCCACAGCTGGCTAGACACGTCAGTGTAATCGGATCACGATTGTTCCATCCTATACTGATATATTTTGTGAAACTTTAACAAATTCCTTTCAAGAAGCCAAGATCTCGTGATCCACAGCTGGCTAGACCCGTCAGTGTAATTGGATCACGATTGTTCCATCCTATACTGATATATTTTGTGAAACTTTAACAAATTTCTTTCAAGAAGCCAAGATCTCGTGATCCACAGCTGACTCCATTAGTCAGGAAAAACGGATCACGAGTTTATCAATCGTATACTGATATATTTTGTGAAACGTTAACAAATCCCTTTCAACAGGGCAAGATCTCGTGATCCATAGCTGGCTAGAGCAGTCAGGATCAACGGATCACGATGGTTCCCTCGTATACTGATATATTTTGTGAAACTATAACAAGGCAAGATCTCGTGATCCACAGCTGGCTAGACTAGTCAGGATTAACGCATCACGATTTTATCAATCGTATACTGATATATTTTGTGAAACTTCTTTAACAAATCCTTTTCAATGAGGCAAGATCTCGTGATCCACAGCTGGCTAGAGCAGTCAGTATAATCGGTTCACGACTGTTCCCTCGTATACTGATATATTTTGTGAAATTTTAACAAATGACTTTCAAGAAGGCAAGATCTCGTGATCCAGAACTGACTCAATCAGTCAGGATTAACGGATCACGACTGTTCCCTCGTATACTGATATATTTTGTGAAACTTCTTTAACAAATGACTTTCAAGAAGGCAATCTTTTCTTGGAATTCTATTCTTTAGAAAATAAGTCATGGTCTATTTTTAGAAAGTGGGAGACAACATTCCCAGACAAAAAGAGAAGGGAGTTAATTTTTATCATGTCTAGAAGACATGATAAAAATTAACAAAAAGATTTTTTTTTTTTTTTTTTTTTTTTTTTTTTTTACATCTCAGAATTTTTTTCTGAGCTCTGAGAAATTTTTCCTCGCCGATCCCATTTCGTTTTTCGACTTTCACTTTCAACTCTTCACTTTTCTATAAAAGCATTCCACGTTTCTGTTCAGAACAGTGCGGGCTGTTGATGAGGCAACATGTCTCTCTCTACCCAAATCTGGAACCCTAGTCACGAGAGAATATGAGACTAGAAAAATAGTTTAGCTTATTGATTTAAAAAATGTTCCATGCTAGAACTCAGAATTATAATCAGAGCGGGGCTTTCCAGTATCCACTTCCAAGATTTTAGATTTGCCATGGGTGACATGTTTCCAAATTCATAAATTCTTCAATTATAGTCCCCTTCTTTGACAAATGGCTAAAAAATTCTTAAAGAATATCATGAGATTGGGTAAAGAGAGAGACGTGTTGCCTCTTCCACAGCCCACACGGATCTGAAGTGAAACGCGGAATGCTTTTATAGATAACTGGGGAATTGAAACAAAGTCAAAACCCAATCGAAAGTAAAATCCCAACAGAATTCCACAAGAATGAGTCATAGTCTATTTTTAGAAAGAGTGAGACAACATTCCCAGATAGAAAGAGAAGGGAGTTAATTTTTATCATGTCTAGAAGACATGATAAAAATTAACAAAAAGATTTTTTTTTTTTTTTTTTTACATCTCAGAATTTTTTTCTGAGCTCTGAGAATTTTTTCCCAGTCGGCTTGGATCACAAAACCAGATATATTCAAATTATTTCTATAGAGGGTTCTCATCTATTTAAACCACTCGCGTTTCAGCTTTAAATCAGTCTGTGCTGTGCACTGGAGCTGAATACACGCTTCTTCCTCCTGGAAAGAGGTTTTGTGAAGTTGTGTGGAGATATTGTTTTTAGCTGTCAGACATTTTTTTCCAACAGCCGACTCGATCGTTCAAATGACACCGTGGAAGTTGGAGAGAGGTCAAGTCGATTCGGAGGACGGTAAAGCATTTGAGGGCTATTTGCCTTAAGAAATGCCTTCGTGGAGGACTTTGGAAGGGAAACTGGCTCGTATTCACGTTACACATGGGGAAAAACCACGAAAAAAAAACACCCATGCAGCCAGCTTGAAAGTCACTCGTTCACGTTTTACAAAATATGAAATGGATTTTATAAAAACATATTGGGATCGTATTCAAAATTGGATCATTCTGTTGTTTTATCAGAATATGCCAGTATACGATTGAACAATTCTATTGAATCACATGATCTTGCCTTCTTGAAAGTCATTTGTTAACGTTTCACAAAATATATATCAGTATAAGATGGAACCATCGTGATCCGTTATTCTGACTGATGGAGTCAGCTGTGGATCATGGGATCTTTTGCCTTGTTGAAAACGATTTGTTAAAGTTCCACAAAATATATCAGTATACAATGGAACTATCGTGATCCGTTAATTCTGACGGGTCTAGTCAGCTCTGGATCACGAGATCTTGCCTTCTTGAAAGTCATTTGTTAAAGAAGTTTCACAAAATATATCAGTATACGAGGGAACAGTCGTGATCCGTTAATCCTGACTGATTGAGTCAGCTCTGCATCACGAGATCTTGCCTTCTTGAAAGTCATTTGTTAAAGAAGTTTCACAAAATATATCAGTATACAATGGAACTATCGTGATCCGTTAATCCTGACTGATTGAGTCAGTTCTGGATCACGAGATCTTGCCTTCTTGAAAGTCATTTGTTAAAATTTCACAAAATATATCAGTATACGAGGGAACAGTCGTGATCCGATTATACTGACTGCTCTAGCCAGCTGTGGATCACGAGATCTTGCCTCATTGAAAAGGATTTGTTAAAGAAGTTTCACAAAATATATCAGTATACGATTGATAAAATCGTGATCCGTTAATCCTGACTAGTCTAGCCAGCTGTGGATCACGAGATCTTGCCTTGTTAAAGTTTCACAAAATATCTCAGTATACGAGGGAACCATCGTGATCCGTTGATCCTGACTGCTCTAGCCAGCTATGGATCACGAGATCTTGCCCTGTTGAAAGGGATTTGTTAACGTTTCACAAAATATATCAGTATACGATTGATAAAATCGTGATCCGTTTTTCCTGACTAATGGAGTCAGCTGTGGATCACGAGATCTTGGCTTCTTGAAAGAAATTTGTTAAAGTTTCACAAAATATATCAGTATAGGATGGAACAATCGTGATCCAATTACACTGACGGGTCTAGCTAGCTGTGGATCACGAGATCTTGGCTTCTTGAAAGGAATTTGTTAAAGTTTCACAAAATATATCAGTATAGGATGGAACAATCGTGATCCGATTACACTGACGTGTCTAGCCAGCTGTGGATCACGAGATCTTGGCTTTTTGAAAGGAATTTGTTAAAGTTTCACAAAATATATCAGTATAGGATGGAACAATCGTGATCCGATTACACTGACGTGTCTAGCCAGCTGTGCATCACGAGATCTTGGCTTCTTGAAAGGAATTTGTTAAAGTTTCACAAAATATATCAGTATACGAAATAATAGCATGTTTTCTATAAAAACAGCTATTGAGTAAAACATTTCTAGCCTTGAAAAACAAAAACAGTAGCAGGGGGGGAAATATTACCCTACCTCAAAGTATTGAAAGGAAATAAGAATACATTTCTATAAAATGGGTGACTCAATAAATATTTGTAGTCTATGAAATACAAAAGAGTAAGAAAAAAATGTTCACATACCTTCACAGAAGCTCTTCCCAGGAGAGTGAGAAGCGTGTATCCACGTTGAGTGCACAGCACAGACTGATCTGAAACTGAAACGCGAGTGGTTTAAATACATTAACGAGTTGCTTCTAGAAACCGACTGGGAAAAATTCTCAGAGCTCTGGAAAAATTTTCACACATTAAAAAAAAAAAAAAAACCTTCCTTTTTTCTTTCTTAATTTGATGTCTTCACTTTTTTTATTTCTACAAGGTCAAAAGAATGAAGACATCAAATTAAGAAAGAAAAAGGAAGGTTTTTTTTTTTTTTTTTTTTTTAAAAATCTTTTTTCAGCTTTGAAAATTTTCTTCCCAGTCGTTAACATTTCGTTTTTGGACTTTCAGTTTCAATTCTTGGACCCATGATGTTCTTTTCTTGATGTTCTTGTAGTATATTCCTATACAAATTCACTCCTTTTCCCCAAAAAAGTTATCTTTTTTTTTTTATTTTTTTTTACCTTCCAATTTGTATAGCTATATGCTGAAAACAGGCCTTAAAGTCCGTTTGTAGTATATTCCTATACAAATTCACTGCCTTCCCCCCCCCGAAAAAAAAGATGTCTTTTTTTATTTTTTTTACCTTCCAATTTGTATAGCTATATGCTGAATACAGGCTTTAAAGTCCGTTTGTAGTATATTCCTATACAAATTCAATGCATTCCCCCCCGAAAAAAAAAGATGTCTTTTTTTTATTTTTTTTTACCTTCCAATTTGTATAGCTATATACTGAAAACCGGCCTTAAATTCCGTTTGTAGTATATTCCTATACAAATTTACTCCATTTTCCCCAAAAAGATGTCTTTTTTTTTAATTTTACCTTCAAATTTGTATAGCTACATACTGAGAACAGGCGTTCAAGTCCGTTTGGAGTATATTGGTATATATGGTCTATTTTTAGAAAGGGTGAGACAACATTCCCAGACAAAAGGGGGTAGTGTTAATTTTTATCATGTCTAGAAGACATGATAAAAATTAACAAAAAGATTTTTTTTTTTTTTTTTTCATCTCAGAATTTTTTTTCTGAGCTCTGAGAATTTTTTTCCCAGTCGACAGCCAACAGAAATGTTTCCAGCCAACGCGATTTACTTTCACTTTCAACTCTTTTCTATATAAGTATTCCACGTTTTCTATTCAGAACCGTGCGGGCTGTAGAAGGTGCAACATGCTCTTTTTCTCTCTCTCTCTCTCTCTACCTCCTCTAGACCTAGGATGTTCTTTCTCAAGAAGAGGAATACTTTTAGTCAATCGCGAGGGAGGAAGATGGATTTCATCCTGTGGGTCTTTGAGAAATAACATACAGAAATAGAATTCAATACCCACGAGCCTCCTTCACGGAACTCTGTAAGGGAAGCTGGGTGCACTGGATGCTGGAAAGCCACTCCTTTCGTGATTTGTGAGTCGGTAAAAAGGGATTGAATGCGATATCCCTTCCGACAACACCATAGACGAGCGGTCCAATAGTTCTATGACAAAATATCGCTTTAATCTTTTCAGTAACATTATTGAGGATACTTTTCTTGTAAAAAAGAAAAAAAAGTATTGTTTTCTTTCATCTAGGGAAACAATCATATCTTGGATGTTTAGAAGAAGATCCGTTTAAGTAAAAAAGATTAGCCCCATCGCACAACATCATCATGGGTTCTCAATCTTATCCCAACAGCCCTGTGATCATTGTTTTTTTCAAAAGTCAGGCCAAAGTATTCCTTTTAAAACATTTTCTGTTCTTCCTGGGTGGGGGATTGCGTACCGAGAATGTATTTTCCACAAACCCCACAGATTAGAACAGAAATATATTACAATCATCACGCCATCGTGGTTTTCGAAAGACAAAACAATTCCTCATGAAACAACATCTTTTCTTCCTGGTTGTGAGATGAGGTAGAGATGTTGCATCGTCAACAACCCACACTGATCTGAACAGAAATGTGGAATGTTTTTATAGATATAAGAAATTAACTGAAAGTGAAAGTAAAAATGAAATCATATTGGCTAGAAATATTTCTTCGCTGTTGAATGGGAAAAATATTTCCAGAGCTGGAAAAAAAAAAAAAAACTCTTCCTTTTTTCCTATTAATTTGATGTCTTCACTTTGTTTACTTTGGAATGGAGAAACCCAAAGACCATGACTCATCCTTTCTAAAACATATAATTCCTAGAATGAGTCATGGTCTATTTTTAGAAACAGTGAGACAACATTCCCACACAAAAGGGGGTAGGGTTAATTTTTATCATGTCTAGAAGACATGATAAAAATTAACAAAAAGTTTTTTTTTTTTTTTTTTTTTTTACATCTCAGATTTTTTTCTGAGCTCTGAAAATTTTTTCCCAGTCGGCAACCAAGTGAAAATTTTCCAGCGAAGACGATTTGGCTTTTACTTTCACTTTCATCGCTTTTCTATAAAAGTATTCCACGTTTTCTATTCAGAACCGTGCGGGCTACCCAAGGTGCAGCATGCTTTTTTCCAATTTTTGACGTCTCACAGAATAGAAATCATTCCTCCGTTTAGGGGAAAATGTTTCCCATTTGAAAAGCTAGGACCCCTCGTTTGGATTTCATCAGGAACCGTTTATCAGGGTCTAGCGAAATTGGATGATCCATCCATGGATCAAAATTTCCCATCCGTGGTTTTTATGCATCAAGATTTCAACATCGTTTAAGAAAAAATCCTTCAATCCTATTTGAAAGGAGATGACATTTTCCCATGACGGACATTGAAAGACATTGAAAGACATTTTCCCATGACGAAATCTCTCTATCCCACACCTTCTAAAGAGATTTTTCATAACGGGTTTTCAATTTTCACCTCAAATCATACCGTTGACGCCAGTGTGACACACGAACAGTGACATAAATTTCAGTTTCCATGACAGCTAACAGTCTTGAGGTGTAAACAAATGTATGAAAGAATTTATTTTTGATCCGTTTCAGCGATTGAGTGGGGTGGGAAAAAAAGGCTCTTTCCATGACAGCTAACACGCTTGAGCTTTAAACATGTATGAAAGAATTTATTTTTAATCCATTTCAGCGATTGAGTGGGCTGGAAAAAAAGGCTCTTTCCATGACACCTAACACTCTTGAGCTTTAAAAATGTATGAAAGAATTTATTTTTAATCCATTTCAGCGATTGAGGGGGCTGGGAAATATTTTCTTAGAGCTCAGGGGAAAAAAAGGCTCTTTCCATGTCACCTAACACGCTTGAGATTTAAAAATGTATGAAAGAATTTATTTTTAATCCATTTCAGCGATTGAGGGGCTGGGAAATATTTTCTTAGAGCTCAGGGGAAAAAAAGGCTCTTTCCATGACACCTAACACGCTTGAGCTTTAAAAATGTATGAAACAATTTATTTTTAATCCATTTCAGCGATTGAGGGGGGCTGGGAAACATTTTCTTAGAGCTCAGCGGAAGAAAGGCTCTTTCCATAACACCTAACACGCTTGAGCTTTAAAAATGTATGAAACAATTTATTTTTAATCCATTTCAGCGATTGAGTGGGCTCGGAAAATTTTCTTAGAGCTCAGGGAATGTGTCTCCAGGTTGAATGCACAGCACACACGGATGGGAAGTCGAAACTCGAGTGGCTTAAATAAATATACGCAATTTGGGTCATCGAGTGACTAGGAAAAATTCTCAGATCTCTGGAAATAATTCTGAGTTCAAGCATCGGACATGAGAACAGAAATATATTACAATCATCATGTCATCGTTGTTTTCGAAAGCCAAAAGAATTTCTCATGAAAGAACATCTTTTTTTCCTGGTTGTGGGATGGAGTAGAGTTGCTGCATCTTGAACAACCCACACTGATCTGAACAGAAATATGAAATGTTTTTATAGATATAAGAAATGAACTGAAAGTGAAACAAAAATGATATTGTATTGGCTAGAAATATTTCTTCGCTGTTGAATGGGAAAAATATTTCCAGAGCTGAAAAAAAAAAAAAAAAAACTCTTCCTTTTTTCCAATTAATTTGATGTCTTCACTTTGTTTACTTTGGAATGGAGAAACCCAAAGACCATGACTCATCCTTTCTAAAACATATAATTCCTAGAATGAGTCATGGTCTATTTTTAGAAACAGTGAGACAACATTCCCACACAAAAGGGGGTAGGGTTAATTTTTATCATGTCTAGAAGACATGATAAAAATTAACAAAAAGTGGGTTTTTTTTTTTTTTTTTTTTTTTTTTTTTTACATCTCAGATTTTTTTTCTGAGCTCTGAAGTTTTTTTCCCAGTCGGCAACCAAGTGAATATTTTCCACCCAAGACGATTTGGCTTTTACTTTCACTTTCATCGCTTTTCTATAAAAGTATTCCACGTTTTCTATTCAGAACCGTGCGGGCTATCCAAGGGGCAGCATGCTTTTTCTCTTTCTCTATCTCATCTGGACCCAGGAACATTCTTCTAGAAAGAGCTTCTGTGAACACAAGTTTCTTTCCACTTTTTAATGTCTCACAGAATAGAAATCCTTCTTCTGTTTAGGGGAAAATGTTTCCCTTTTGAAAAGCTAGGACCCCTCGTTTGGATTTCATCAGCAACCGTTTATCAGGGTCTAGAGAAATTGGATGATCCATCCATGAATCAGAATTTCCCATCCGTGGTTTGGATGCAAAAAGATTTCAACATAGTTTAAGAAAAATCCTATTTGAAAGGAGATGTCATGATATTGAAAGACACCTCAAACCATATCGTTAACGACGTGTGAGACACAAACCATGACATAAATTTCAGTTTCTATGACAGCTAACACGCTTGAGCTTTAAAAATGTATGAAAGAAGTTATTTTTAATCCATTTCAGCGATTGAGTGGGCTGGGGGAAAAAAAAGTCCCTTTCCATGACAGCTAACACGCTTGAGCTTTAAAAATATATGAAAGAATTTGTTTTTAATCCATTTCAGCGATTGAGTGAACTGGGAAACATTTTCTTAGAGCTCGGTGGAAAAAAAAGGCTCTTTCCATGAGAATTAACACTCTTGAGGTTTAAAAATGTATGAAAGAATTTGTTTTTAATTCATTTCAGCTATTGAGTGGGCTGGGGAAAAAAAAGGCCCTTTTCATGAGAGCTAACGTGCTTGAGCTTTAAAAATATAGGAACGAATTTATTTTTAATCCATTTCAGCGATTGAGTGGGCTGGGAAACATTTTCTTAGAGCTCAGGGAAAAAAAGGTTCTTTCCATGACACCTAACACGCTTGAGCTTTAAAAATGTATGAAACAATTTATTTTTAATCCATTTCAGCGATTGAGTGGGCTGGGAAACATTTTCTTAGAGCTCAGGGAATGTGTGTCTAGGTTGAATGCACAGCACACACGGATGGGAAGTCGAAACTCGAGTGGCTTAAAAAATAAATATACGAAATTTGGTTCATCGAGGTGACTAGGAAAAATTCTCAGAGTTCTGGAAATAATTCTGAGTTCAAGTATGGGACATGACAACAGAAATGTATTACAATCATCATGTCATCATTGTTTTCGAAAGCCAAAAGAATTCCTCATGAAAGAACATCTTTTTTTCCCTGGTTGTGGGATGGAGTAGAATTGCTGCATCTTGAACAACCCACACTGATCTGAACAGAAACATGAAATGTTCTTATAGATATAAGAAATGAATTGAAAGTTAAAGTAAAAATGAAATTGTATTGGCTGGAAATATTTCTTGGCTGTTGAATGGGAAAAATATTTCCAGAGCTGGAAAAAAAAAAAAAAAAAAAAAAAAAAAAAACTTCCTTTTTTTTCTATTAATTTGATGTCTTCACTTTCTTTACTTTGGAATGGAGAAACCCAAAGACCATGACTCATCCTTTCTAAAACATATAATTCCTAGAATGAGTCATGGTCTATTTTTAGAAACAGTGACACAACATTCCCACACAAAAGGGGGGTAGGGTTAATTTTTATCATGTTTAACAAAAAGTTTTTTTTTTTTTTTTTTACATCTCATAATTTTTTTTCTGAGCTCTGAAAATTTTTTCCCAGTCGGCAACCAAGTGAAAAATTTCCAATCGGCTTTTACTTTCACTTTCAACTCTTTTCTATAAAAGCATTCCACGTTTTCTGTTCAGAACCGTGCGGGCTCTCCATGGTGCAACATGCTTTTTCTCTCTCTACCTCATCTGCAGCTCTATGACAGCTAACACGCTTGAGCTTTAAAAATGTATGAAAGAAGTTATTTTTAATCCATTTCAGCGATTGAGTGGGCTGGAGAAAAAAAGGCCCTTTCCATGACAGCTAACACTCTTGAGGTTTAAAAATGTATGAAAGAATTTATTTTTAATCCATTTCAGCGATTGAGTCTGCTGGGAAACATTTTCTTAGAGCTCAGGGGAAAAAAGGCTCTTTCCATGACAGCTAACACTCTTGAGGTTTAAAAATGTATGAAAGAATTTATTTTTAATCCATTTCAGCGATTGAGTCTGCTGGGAAACATATTCTTAGAGCTCAGGGGAAAAAAGGCTCTTTCCATGACAGCTAACACTCTTGATGTTTAAAAATGTATGAAAATTTTATTTTTAATCCATTTCAGTGATTGAGTGGGCTGGGAAACATTTTCTTAGAGCTCAGGGAATGTGTCTCCAGGTTGAATGCACAGCACACACGGATGGGAAGTCGAAACTCGAGTGGCTTAAAAAATAAATATACGAAAGTTGGGTCATCGAGCTGACTAGGAAAAATTTTCAGAGTTCTGGAAATAATTCTGAGTTCAAGCATGGGACATGAGAACAGAAATGTATTACAATCATCATGTCATCATTGTTTTCGAAAGCCAAAAGAATTCCTCATGAAAGAACATCTTTTTTTCCTGGTTGTGGGATGGAGTAGAGTTGCTGCATCTTGAACAACCCACACTGATCTGAACAGAAATATGAAATGTTTTTATAGATATAAGAAATGAACTGAAAGTGAAAGTAAAAATGATATTGTATTGGCTAGAAATATTTCTTCGCTGTTGAATGGGAAAAATATTTCCAGAGCTGAAAAAAAAAAAAAAAAAAACTCTTCCTTTTTTCCTATTAATTTGATGTCTTCACTTTGTTTACTTTGGAATGGAGAAACCCAAAGACCATGACTCATCCTTTCTAAAACATATAATTCCTAGAATGAGTCATGGTCTATTTTTAGAAACAGTGAGACAACATTCCCACACAAAAGGGGGTAGGGTTAATTTTTATCATGTCTAGAAGACATCATAAAAATTAACAAAAAGTGGTTTTTTTTTTTTTTTTTTTTTTTTTTTTACATCTCAGATTTTTTTTCTGAGCTCTGAAGTTTTTTTCCCAGTCGGCAACCAAGTGAATATTTTCCACCCAAGACGATTTGGCTTTTACTTTCACTTTCATCGCTTTTCTATAAAAGTATTCCACGTTTTCTATTCAGAACCGTGCGGGCTATCCAAGGGGCAGCATGCTTTTTCTCTTTCTCTATCTCATCTGGACCCAGGAACATTCTTCTAGAAAGAGCTTCTGTGAACACAAGTTTCTTTCCACTTTTTAATGTCTCACAGAATAGAAATCCTTCTTCTGTTTAGGGGAAAATGTTTCCCTTTTGAAAAGCTAGGACCCCTCGTTTGGATTTCATCAGCAACCGTTTATCAGGGTCTAGAGAAATTGGATGATCCATCCATGAATCAGAATTTCCCATCCGTGGTTTGGATGCAAAAAGATTTCAACATAGTTTAAGAAAAATCCTATTTGAAAGGAGATGTCATGATATTGAAAGACACCTCAAACCATATCGTTAACGACGTGTGAGACACAAACCATGACATAAATTTCAGTTTCTGTGACAGCTAACACGCTTGAGCTTTAAAAATGTATGAAAGAAGTTATTTTTAATCCATTTCAGCGATTGAGTGGGCTGGGGGAAAAAAAAGTCCCTTTCCATGACAGCTAACACGCTTGAGCTTTAAAAATATATGAAAGAATTTGTTTTTAATCCATTTCAGCGATTGAGTGAACTGGGAAACATTTTCTTAGAGCTCGGTGGAAAAAAAAGGCTCTTTCCATGAGAATTAACACTCTTGAGGTTTAAAAATGTATGAAAGAATTTGTTTTTAATTCATTTCAGCTATTGAGTGGGCTGGGGAAAAAAAAGGCCCTTTTCATGAGAGCTAACGTGCTTGAGCTTTAAAAATATAGGAACGAATTTATTTTTAATCCATTTCAGCGATTGAGTGGGCTGGGAAACATTTTCTTAGAGCTCAGGGAAAAAAAGGTTCTTTCCATGACACCTAACACGCTTGAGCTTTAAAAATGTATGAAACAATTTATTTTTAATCCATTTCAGCGATTGAGTGGGCTGGGAAACATTTTCTTAGAGCTCAGGGAATGTGTGTCTAGGTTGAATGCACAGCACACACGGATGGGAAGTCGAAACTCGAGTGGCTTAAAAAATAAATATACGAAATTTGGTTCATCGAGGTGACTAGGAAAAATTCTCAGAGTTCTGGAAATAATTCTGAGTTCAAGTATGGGACATGACAACAGAAATGTATTACAATCATCATGTCATCATTGTTTTCGAAAGCCAAAAGAATTCCTCATGAAAGAACATCTTTTTTTTCCCTGGTTGTGGGATGGAGTAGAGTTGCTGCATCTTGAACAACCCACACTGATCTGAACAGAAACATGAAATGTTCTTATAGATATAAGAAATGAATTGAAAGTTAAAGTAAAAATGAAATTGTATTGGCTGGAAATATTTCTTGGCTGTTGAATGGGAAAAATATTTCCAGAGCTGGAAAAAAAAAAAAAACTCTTCCTTTTTTCCTATTAATTTGATGTCTTCACTTTGTTTACTTTGGAATGGAGAAACCCAAAGACCATGACTCATCCTTTCTAAAACATATAATTCCTAGAATGAGTCATGGTCTATTTTTAGAAACAGTGACACAACATTCCCACACAAAAGGGGGGTAGGGTTAATTTTTATCATGTCTAACAAAAAGTTTTTTTTTTTTTTTTTACATCTCATAATTTTTTTTCTGAGCTCTGAAAATTTTTTCCCAGTCGGCAACCAAGTGAAAAATTTCCAATCGGCTTTTACTTTCACTTTCAACTCTTTTCTATAAAAGCATTCCACGTTTTCTGTTCAGAACCGTGCGGGCTCTCCATGGTGCAACATGCTTTTTCTCTCTCTACCTCATCTGCAGCTCTATGACAGCTAACACGCTTGAGCTTTAAAAATGTATGAAAGAAGTTATTTTTAATCCATTTCAGCGATTGAGTGGGCTGGAGAAAAAAAGGCCCTTTCCATGACAGCTAACACTCTTGAGGTTTAAAAATGTATGAAAGAATTTATTTTTAATCCATTTCAGCGATTGAGTCTGCTGGGAAACATTTTCTTAGAGCTCAGGGGAAAAAAGGCTCTTTCCATGACAGCTAACACTCTTGAGGTTTAAAAATGTATGAAAGAATTTATTTTTAATCCATTTCAGCGATTGAGTCTGCTGGGAAACATATTCTTAGAGCTCAGGGGAAAAAAGGCTCTTTTCATGACAGCTAACACTCTTGATGTTTAAAAATGTATGAAAATTTTATTTTTAATCCATTTCAGTGATTGAGTGGGCTGGGAAACATTTTCTTAGAGCTCAGGGAATGTGTCTCCAGGTTGAATGCACAGCACACACGGATGGGAAGTCGAAACTCGAGTGGCTTAAAAAATAAATATACGAAAGTTGGGTCATCGAGCTGACTAGGAAAAATTTTCAGAGTTCTGGAAATAATTCTGAGTTCAAGCATGGGACATGAGAACAGAAATGTATTACAATCATCATGTCATCATTGTGAAAGCCAACAGAATTCCTCATGAAAGAACATCTTTTTTTTCCTGGTTGTGGGATGGAGTAGAGTTGCTGCATCTTGAACAACCCACACTGATCTGAACAGAAACATGAAATGTTCTTATAGATATAAGAAATGAATTGAAAGTGAAAGTAAAAATGAAATTGTATTGGCTGGAAATATTTCTTGGCTGTTGAATGGGAAAAATATTTCCAAAGCTGAAAAAAAAAAAAAACTCTTCCTTTTTTTCTATTAATTTGATGTCTTCACTTTGTTTACTTTGGAATGGAGAAACCCAAAGACCATGACTCATCCTTTCTAAAACATATAATTCCTAGAATGGTCTATTTTTAGAAACAGTGAGACAACATTCCCACGCAAAAGGGGGGGTAGGAGACATGATAAAAATTAACAAAAAGTTTTTTTTTTTTTTTTACATCTCAGAATTTTTTTTCTGAGCTCTGAAAATTTTTTCCCAGTCGGCAAACAATTGAAAAATTTCCAAGCGGCTTTTACTTTCACTTTCAACTCTTTTCTATAAAAGCATTCCACGTTTTCTGTTCAGAACCGTGCGGGCTCTCCATGGTGCAACATGCTTTTTCTCTCTCTACCTCATCTACAGCTAGGATGTTTTTCCTTCTTCAAGAAGTGGAATTTTTTGGGAATACCTTACAATTTCACGAGCTAGCTGTTTCTTATATTTCGAGGAGATTTCAATAAAATTGTTTATAGATGTCACCTATTGCAGATGGGGAAATAGTCTATACTGGATCGCTGGAGACATCTCATCCAGAGAGGTCACGTTATATTTTTTCCCACACCTAAATAAATTGGACATGAGCCATCCTTTTGTTTTCTCATCCAACAAAGATAGACACTACAGACCGTTTTGGGTTTTCACTCTTCGCGAACCGAGACGAGCCGCAGCGACACTTTGCGTTTTCTATGAGCGCAATAATGGATCACGTGAGCAGCCATTTTGTTTCCCATCTCACCCAGATAGGTCATGTTGTATTTTGTTTCATGCACCTAGCCAATTTTGGACATGAGCCATCCTTTTGTTTTTTTTTCTATCGAACCAAGATGGACTCTGGAGACAATTTTGTTTCTCAACGGAAAAGTAAATTTTCTGAATGGGTACCGGTGTTCGAATACTTTTGTGACCGACTGTACTTGTTTTTCCTTGGATCTACAATTTCTTATAAATCTTAAAACATAAGCAAAAACATTAATTAATTTAGCATAACAATTAGTAATACTAAAAACATAATCCAAAAGAGAATTTTTAACAGTTACGGTCAAATTTACATTAGAAATAAGTTTCAGTTCGCGCACATAGTTCTCATTTGAATTTTCAAAGTTATTATTAACACTATAATTAATGACCTGTTGATGCAGAAAATTTGTTCCTTGAAACCAAAAGAGTTGTCAGCAATCATTTCCGGTCTCAGACCGCGAGAAATTAGGTCAGCTGGATTGTCTGCTGTTCTGACATGTTGCCAACAGAAATTCTTAGTTAGCTCTTGGATACGAGCTACTCTATTTGACACAAACACTTTTAGAAGATGAGGAGATGTAGCAATGCAAGCTAACACAATTGTTGAATCTGTGTACAGAATAACTTTGTCAACATATAAACTCAAAGATGTTATTACCTTACACACAAGTTTGGAAAGGAGCTCTGCTGCACACAACTCCAGACGAGGTATGGTTATTACTTTGATAGGCGATACTCGAGATTTGCTGCAAAGTAAAGTCACTTTAACTTCGCCAATTTTAGAGACACAGCGCAAGTAAATTACTCCACCATATCCAAACTTTGAAGCATCAGCAAAACTGTGGAGCTCAATTTCTTTAATTGAGTCTATTAGAGTGCAACGAGGGGCTTTGATTTGTTTCAACTCTGGTAGGGCCTTTTGAAATGTCTCCCATTCTTGTTGCTCTTTGAAAGGAAGTAGATCATCCCACTCTAGATGTAAAAGCCACAGCCTTTGCAGGAATATCTTAGCACGCATGATTACAGGCCCTAGGAAACCTAAAGGATCAAACAGTTTAGCAATATCTGCCAAAACCGTGCATTTTGTACAGATTTTTGACGAACTAGACACAGGAAAACTAAAAGAGTCCTCTTCTGGATTCCATCTTAAACCCAGAGTCTTTACGGTACTTTGTGAAGATTCTCCAAAACGATACTCTTGTTTTTCGAATGGAACTTGTTCTAAAAGAATTTTTTCGTTTGAGCACCACTTGTGCAATTCCATTTTCGCAGATTGTAGCATGTCTATTAACTGCCGCTGCAATTCTACAGCAGAGGTGACATCTTCTGCACCAGACAAAATGTCATCAACATAAAAATCGTTGAGTGTCGTTTTAGAAGCCAATGGATACTTATCTTTTTCATCTAAGGCTTACTGCCTCAAAACTCTTGTTGCTAAAAAAGGCGCTGATTTTGTTCCATATGTTACCGTAAGTAATTGATAAAGTTTAGATGCATCATTCAACGTATTTTTCCAAAGTATGCATTGAAGTTTTCGTTGCTCAGGATCTATACGAATCTGCCGATACATCTTGCATATATCAGCAGTGAAAGCCACCTTGTGTTTTCTAAATCGTAGCAAGATAGCAAACAGGTCATCTTGAACTACACCTCCATTCATCAAACATTCGTTTAATGAAACACCAGACGATGAAGGAGCCGATGCGTCGAATACCACTCGTAACTTAGTTGTACTGCTGTCTGCCTTATAAACACCATGATGAGGCATTATGTATTTAGGAGTTTCCGTCACACTCTGCATTATTTGCATATGCCCTAACGCTTCATATTCACTCATGAACTCACAATACATCCTAGACATGTCAGGGGTTTTGTCTAGTCTCTTCCACAAATTATTTAACCGCTGGGTAGCTAATTGCGAAGAATCACCCAAATGAACATCTTGCCTTAATGGTAGCGTCACTACATATCTACCCTCAATATCCCTCTGATGGGTTTTTCTAAAATGCTCCTCACATTCTACTTCTTCTTTATTTTTTATTTTAAGAGATTCTGTAACAGCCTCAATTTCCCAAAAGGACTTGATTTGTGAATTTAAGTCTTCTTCGACTTTCATAAATCCGCACTGAATCGTATTGCCTGAATTTGAACCAACATTTACACCGGTAGTAATGTATCCAAATACGGAATTTTGAAGAGTTAAATTAGAATTTCGTGGATGAATTTGATCAGCCTTCAATAGTTCATAAAAGCATTCTGCACCTAACAAGGCATCTATTTTCTGGGGCTTGTTAAAATGAGGATCCGCTAGTTTGATCTTTTGCGGAAGCTGTGAAAATGAAAATTTAAAATAATTCACTGGTACTAAATCATTAATTTTAGGTACAACAAAGAATTCGAGAGCACGGTGGTAATCACGCTTGTTTGATATCACAGCAGTAAGCTTGGATTTTACCGATAGAGCTTTTCCATTTAAACATGAAATTGATGTGTTAATTTTACTCCCTTTTATTCCAAGCCTATTAGCGAAATCATAGGTGAAACACGAACACTGACTTCCGCAGTCAAGTAAAGCTCGACAAGCAATAAAATTCTCGCAAGAATCTCTAACATAAATAATAGCAGTAGATAGTAATACCTCCTTCGAAATCACTTTTGAAGCAGTTACAGATGAACCACTAAATTCCGAATTGTTTATTTGGTTGCAATTAGATAACATTTCAAAACATCTGGCGTCAGGGTTTAGATTCGAGTTGTCTACTAAAGGAGGGTCAGAATTATTAGCCGGTGCTTCCTCCTTCCCCACACAACTCGCTATAGTAGCAGGTGAATGCGAAATGTCTTGATTGGGAAAATGCAGTAAACTATGGTGTTTTTTCATGCATTTTGAACAACTGAATTCTGAACGACAGTTCTTTGCAGTATGAGTCGGATTAAAACCCAAGCAATTAAAGCATAATTTATGTTTCTTAACAAATTCAAGACGTTCACTTAGTCATTTTCAAGAAAGAATTACATTTATACAACTTGTGAAAATTGATACTTTTACAACAAATACATTTAAAATCTTGACCTTTAACATTGGACACTAAGGCAGTCACCTTTTGAATAGGTTGACCCTTTTTTGCATTAAACACATTAGATGACTTTGACGACTGCAAAGTTCTAGCATGATTTTTTAGAAATGTAATAAGCTCAGATAATTTAGGTAACTCACTTGTTTTTGAATCTCTTTCCCACCAAAGACGAGTGGAAACATCCAATTTTTGCAGCAAAATATATGCAAGAAATGTTTCTGCGAATCCCTCTATTTTTTGGTCTAATATTTCCAGAGACCTTACACTTTCATTCACTGTGTCTACTAATTTCAAAATAGAAGAAGGGCTTTCATTTTGTATGGGAGAAATTGACATGAAACGCTTTATCTGAGCGAAAACCTGATCACGTTTATTGGAGTATCTCTCTTCTAAAAAATCCCAAGCATTTTTATAGTTATTGTCACAAATTGTGACTGATTGAATAATCCTAGCTGCTTCGCCATGAAGCGATAACTTCAAATACGAGAGCTTTTGGGAATCTGATAATACATTATTACGTAGCGTATTCGGAAACTAAGTACCGTTTCATTCTAGCGCCGTCGCAGCGCTGTGGTAGGCGTCCCGCGCATGCGCACTAGTCTTTCTTGTTCACTGACTTTCAACTGTCGCCATTTTGTTTGCTCTATGTTGTTTTTTCAGTTTGCTGTGCACATTCAAAATGTTTAAGACAATTAGTTCTCCCGCTGACTGTGAGATTCGTGCCGTGATTAAATTTTTGAACGCGAGGAATGTTAAACCGGCCGAAATTTATCGTCAAGTGACAGAAGTTTACGGTGAATACGCGATAAGTGATGGAATGGTGAGAAAGTGGATAAGAATGTTTAATGCTGGTCGAACAAATGTCCACGCCGAGGCTCGGAGTGGTCGGCCTTCTGTTGTCACCGATGATTTGGTAAGAAAAGTTGATGAAGCAATTCATGAGAACAGACGCTTCACAATGACAACTCTTTCAGAGGCATTTCCACAAATTTCACGTACTGTTTTGTTCGAAATTCTGTCTGACCGCTTGAATTATCGCAAACTGTTCCCGATGGGTTCCAAAAATGCTCACTGATGTTCACAAAACAAAGCGACTTCGTAGTGCCCTGACATTTCTCATGCGGTACAGTGATGAGGGAGAAAACTTTTTAAACCAAATTGTGACAGGTGATGAAACTTGGGTGTGTCATTTCACACCAGAATCGAAACAACAATCGATGGAGTGGAGACACACTCATTCTCCGAAAAAACAAAAGTTCAAAGTGACAATGTCATCACAAAAAATCATGTGCACTGTCTTCTGGGATAGGAAAGGCGTTTTGCTGACTGAATTTCCTCCCAGAGGTGAAACCATTAATGCGGCGCGACATTGTGAGACTTTAACAAAACTAAGGCGTGCCATTCAAAACAAACGAAGAGGAATGCTCAGTAAAGGAATTGTGTTCCTCCATGACAATGCTCGGCCCCATACTGCTGGTGTCACTCAATCGTTGATTCGACAGTTTCATTGGGAGCAGTTCGACCACCCGCCGTACAGCCCGGACTTGGCGCCGTCTGACTATCACTTGTTCCTGCACATGAAGCGCGAGCTTGGTGGCAAGCGCTTTGGATCTGACGATGACACGAAAAATGCTGTGGAGTCGTGGTTATCGAAACTGGCGGGAAGTTTCTTTGACGATGGTATACAAAAACTGGTCACCCGCTATGACAAGTGTTTGATCATTGGCGGAAACTATGTTGAAAAATAGATTAAGACATGTATTTTCATGTAAAAATAAAATTGGATTCGAAAAAAATTGTTTTACTATTTTGTTTTTCAAAACGGTACTTAGTTTCCGAATACGCCTCGTATTATGAATGCTTGAAATGAAAAGATCCCGAAAGCTTAACCAATCTTGAATATTTCCACTAAAAGACGGCAAGTTTAATTTAGGTAATTTCATACCTTGTGCACTGGTATTTTCAATCTTTACATTACTTGCATCTTTAGCACTAAATTTTGACATTTGTCGTTTAACCTTAACCCACAAAGTATCAATACTGTCTTGAATAGTTTGTTGTTCAGTTACATATTTGTCAAACTCTTTTTCATCAACTATTACAAATAATTTATCAAACATAGCTGAACATTCATTATTAAATTTTGCACATTTATTTTCAAAAAGTTTTAACTGAAATTCATCACAAGTATATTTTTCGAAATCTGATGTCGCTTTCGTTATATTTGACTTTAAAATTCTTTTCTTAATTAAAAATGCTTCCATAATTAGCGTTAATTAATAATACCGAGCATATGAGCAAATTCACTTACCTCCGTTTGAGGTAATCCAAATGAACCCGAAATTTGTAAATCCAAACACACACTAATTTTTATGTCGAATGCGAAGTAACATATCACACTTTTTTATCAATTTAACACTTCACCTTTAAGCTTTTTAACCAGCACTTTATCCATAGGCACTAATCTTCCTACCGGGTTGCACGGACCACAAAATATGATGTTCGAGAATAAACATAAAAGTACTCAGGAAACACAAACACCAAGATTTAATGGACTGTAGCTTTATTTCTTTCAACTTCTGTTTGGATGGACACTCTTGCCATCGCATAGGTGCACCTCTCAGCACGCAATCAAGCACACTAACAATGGCCGCTAGCTAACCACGTTGTCGTTTTCTCCCATCGTGGTTGCCAGATCACTTCTGCCTTAACAGTATAATTATTAAATATTTAACAGTAAAAATATGGATATTCGAATATTTTTAGGAAATTCTTCACAAGTTTACGATGAAATCATAAACAGGTAGAAACAAATTTTATTGATATGTATCCAAAGAGCTTTGAAAATGATTGTGTAATACGAAATGGAAATTTTAAAATTAAAAACAAAATACTTATGGAATGAGGATTTATCTACATGTAAAATACCCACTGTAGCAAAATATGACGATTCCCTTCCAAGTTTCAAGGTCCCAGTAATAATTTAGAGTTAAGCTTATTGACACTAACGTATACTTGAAGATGAGTACTCACACTCTGTCACATGAATTCCGAAAGTAGTACACATAAATACTTGTTTAGGAAACAAGTATAAAGTTTCTTCATAATTAGTAAAAATAAAATTGTATGAAACAAGTTTTGCGCAACTTCATTTAATGAAAATAGGTTTGTTGTACCCCAGGTAGATCAGAAAGCAAAAATCAGTTAGGAAAAGCGGATATATTTTAGGAGCATTAACATTTATGCTTATTGTTATCTGTTTTATTTAAGTTTAAAAACTATTTATGTCTTAAAAATTAATGACCTCAGATTTCCAGTCTTTACACTGCTTATAAATTAAGCAGTATCAATTTTTTAATTTCACCATTAATTTATTAATGACAAAAATATAAAAAATAAATATAATGTATGGGAACATATATTAACGGCAGCGATTTATGTCTTAGAAAAGTTATGCAGTGATGCCTAAATGACAGAGAATAATGTGCAAAGGGATTTTATGAGCGAAAATCGCATCATTTACTATTAAAACGTGTTAATTAAATTTTTTAATTTGCAAAAATTATTGAAATATTGCAATAACGGGGGAGCATTCTTTTCTGAAATATTCCATTCGTTTGTGTAGTGAAAATAGCAATGTAATTCGCGTTCTTTCAGATGTTGAAATGCAACTTAAAACTATTAGGGCAACACTGCCATTGATATATTTAATATTTTCAGTAATTAATTTATCGAAATTTATGTAGTATATACTTTTAGTTGCGTGATTCCATTTTTATTATCATTATTATACTATTCTTGATGATTTCACGCAATCGATGCTGTGGAAAGCAAAGTAAATTGTAAAATTTCATTTCAAATAATGATTAGAAAGTACTCCATTCTTCCCCTCAGGCAAATAGTCCTCGAGTGCTTTATTATTATAGTATAATAATTCAATTCCGTTTAAATAACGTACAAATTATTACGCATTACTCAATTATACGCTTAAATGTTTCACGTTGTTAAAAAAAATGTAATTTATTATATTTTTTTCAAACGAAGAGAGATTAATATATTACTTTCAAAACAAATTTAATGTCTTCAGAATTATCTTTTACAGATACGTGAGAATTTTTGGTAGATGGGTAAATTACAGGTTAAGAAACGCTACAGCTCTTCTCTTTTCTAAAGTAAATCAAGTAAATCCTCAGACGAGTTCTGTGCTTTCAGATTTAATTCTCGATTAGGGATTTTAAAGAATTCCTAACCTACCTGCATTTTATCTGCAATGTGAGAATATTTTGAAAATTTTGATATGAAAAATTGGATAAATATTTATTTACTCATTATTTCAAGTAAAAATATTCATCCATTCCATTTCTTACCCCCATGAGTGAAAAAGTAATGAATTTCGATAAATTAAAAAAAAATTCATTAAATTTACGCCGGAAATTAACTGAAATATTTGGCCGCTTAATGTTTGAGCATCTGTGTGTTCGTAGCCTGTCGTAAAACTATCCCCTTTTTTCGGACTTTGAATGCATTAAGATCCCTAAGCCGAACGGGAAATCTCTCCTTTCCAAATGTGGTGCCATAAATTCTTTGCGTTTCCTGGACTAGAACAGCATTTCGACATGGGGTAGGGGCAAAGTCCTTTCATTCCACAACTGCTCAACTTATGTCAATGATTTTGTGTCCTTAAGAAAGAAAAGCATGTATTCTAGAGTTAGCAATTAATACTTACAAATGATTCCCTCCCTCCAGCTTATTAGTGTAAAAAACGTTTCTGTCCCTTACCTTGCCTCTTGGTGCGACTGCACAGGTTGTAAGTATCATCGTTTTTTACATTTTGAGAACTATACATTCAAACATGCAGATTCTTCCTTATTTAATTTCTTTAAAATTTATACAGGGTGAGGTTATTTGGTGGCAACAATTTGAAAAGTTATACGCCGTTTATAGCGAACCAACGAAATACATGTTATATTAAATTCTAAGAATCATTCACATTAATAAATTCAATTTCAAATTGAATATTAGAACTGATTTTTGGACTTGCGTTTAATGGAAAAGCTAGTAAGAGTCCTCGAGTATGTATGAACAAAATTAAACGCTACCGGAATGACATATTATGAAAATTGCGAACTGCAAATAATATACCACGATTTCTCTTAACTTGCAAAGTTTATTCCAAAGTACTACAATCCTGCCTAGTTACTTCTTTGATTTATACTTAGAAAATATGTCTACTGATTATTCGATCATAATGCGAATTATATAGAAACAAATTAATATATAAAATAAGTACTTTATAATAAATAGTTACAATTAATTTCAATTTGCACCACTTTTTGATTTGGGATTGCAAAAGGAGAAACCTTTCCTTTAGGGACCTTTAATAATTTTCAGGTTTGAGACTAAGAAATACAAAGGAAGTTTTCCTATTTTCCGCTCATTGCTATACCTAAACTGGGGTTGGTCATGAAGTTATTATTTCATAGTCGAATGCTGGAATTTTAACTTTTGCAAACACGTGAATTTAGCTATTTCAGGTGCTTCCAAGGCCCTCCTATCTGCGTCATACTGAGAGAATTGCGTCACTGCACCATATAGGTAGGGCGCCCTTAAAAACTTAAAAGTTAACGAATTCTATTATCTACATATACTTAAAGATTCTAAAGTTAAAAGTAAATTGGAGTGAAATCAAGGCTATTCCTCATCTATATTAATATTAACAATCGTGTAAAAGGGGTTTAACACAAAATCAAATCATATCAAAATTAAAATAAGAGTTTATAGTAGTAGAAATTCTAAAAATAAAAATGAAAAGCAAAAGAAAAAAAAATACAAGATAAAAAATATAAAAATAATAACTAATCTTCTTTTATTGAAATTCTAATTCCGAACTCATCAAGGTAAAATGAATTAAAGCTTCTGTATATATGTAATGGAATCCGTCTTTTAAGTTTAAACATGTAAATGTAGTTCAGCAGGACATTTAAGGTCCCCCTAAGCCTTCGGGCCCCTATGCGACGGCATTCCTTGCATACCCTTATTTACGCCACTGACGAAAAGTTCTACACTATTTAATGATAACGCTACTAATTTTGTAGGTGCAAATGCAGAATTAAAGAGGTTAAATAAACTATAGTGAACGAACAAGATGAGCTTTTAGCTGGTTATTTGAGCTCTGAGAAAATCGAACGGAAATTTCTCCCTCCCAGAGCACCCAATTTTGGAGGCCTCTGGGAGGCTGGAGTTAAATCTTTTAAGTGCCACTTCAAACGTGTCGTAGTTAATGCAAAATTGACCTTTGAACAGTTTTTAACAGTTATGATTCAGATTGAAGGAATTTTAAATTCCCGACCATTAACAACCTTGTCTTCGAACATTGATAATTTAGAAGTTCTAACATCTGGGCATTTTTTAATTGGTAGAGCAATTAATTCGATTTCTGAGCCAGATATCACGGAAGTTAAAAAAGTGGCAACAGATCACAAAATTAGTACAAATTATCTGGAAAAAATGGAACTCCAATTATTTAAGTCACTTATAAAATTGATCTAAATGGCAAAGCTCTAAAATCAATATACAAGTTGGAGACATGGTCTTAATTAAAGATAATTTGCCTTGTTGTAATAGGGCAGTTGGTCGTATAATAGAAATATTTTATGGTAAAGATAGAAAGGTTCGCTTGAGCAATGTAAAATTTCAAACTGGAACTTTCAAACCACCAATTACCAAATGATGTGACTTCCAATACAAAAATGAGTATTGTCTTTATCGTTGTTGTGTAAAATTGAATGTGCTTCAGATACAATGTTGTAACTGAAATGTTATATTGCATTGTTTTTAGTTATAACGTTGATGTATACAGTGGTGGCCAAAATTGAGGACACTTTTGGAAATTTTTATGTTTTTGAACTTTGTATGCTTATAGAAAACGTTACGTTTCACAAAATGCAAACTTGTATATATCATTTTAAAGAGAATTTATTACTGAATTCAATACAAAACACAAAATTCAATTATTTGCAATACAAAAAAGTTAAATGATAATTGTTATCGATATACATTAGATAGTGATGATTGCAGTGAGTTATCAGTACTTAGTAGAGTACCCTTTATTTTTTATTACAGCTTCACATCGATGTTTCATTGAGCTACGAAGAGTTTTAAACTCTTCTTTCGTTATTACATGATGCCAGGAAACAATTATAGCCTCAATTAGTTCCCTTTTATTTGATGGGCATATCAGTCGGACAAGAGTTTTCAAACGGTGCCACAAATTTTCGATAGGATTGAGGTAAGGACTGTTTCTTGGCCATGACAACAATTTAATGCTCTTTGTACGAAACCACTCTTTCGATATTTTGGCAGTGTGGCAAGGCGCAGAATCCTGCTGAAAAATAAACGAAGCATTGTTGGAAAAGAGATCTCTGATGGAAGGTAGAAGTTTTGGTTCTAGAATAGTGTCAATGTATTTTCTGGCATTCAGTGTCCCATCGATGACATGAAGGCGACCAATACCATCTGCTGACATGCATGACTAAATCATAACACTAACTGGCTTCTTCACAGTTGCTTGAATGCAGTCAGGATGTAGCTTTTCTCCTATTCTACGTCTTACATATTTTCGCCCATCACTACCGAAGAAAGATATCTTAGTTTCATCACTCCATATAACTTGTGACCACTGATCATCTGTCCAATTAATGTTTTCCTTTGCCCACTGTAGTCTTTTTTTTTAGTTGCTGAAAATTAAGATAAGGCTTTTTTCGTGGAATTCTACCTCTCAGTCTAACACCTGTTAATCTTCTCCTGATTGTTCTTGAACTGACAGAAACACCAGCATCATTCAGATGACATTTTTCTATCTTGGAGAAATAGTCTTTTTATTCTTCTGTCATCAATAGATGTCGTGCACCTTTTTCGGCCTTTTCCTTCTTTATTTTTTATTGAATTTGTCTCTTGACATCGTAAACAAAACTTTCGGACTCCAGATGTAGTCACTAAACCACCCACATGTCTTGCAATTTCAGCATAGGAAAGACCACTTTCTCGTAATGCAATAATATTACATCTCTATCTAGGTGTCCAATCTACTCTTTTATTTGCTGTCATTGCTTCTTGACTAAATATTAAAATTTTTTACAAAAATTCCTACTTGTAATTGCAGTGTATAAGAAACAGGTCCTCCTTCTACAGAACAAGATAAATATACATGATGTCAGCTTCTACTGGCAGTTACTAACATTTGATTGGTTCTCAGAACAAGAACAGTGATTGGTCAGGAAAGCTAGACATTACAAACCACTTCATAACTGTGTTTTTTATTTATATTAAAGTACATATAACTTTTTTTTGTGTTGCAAATAATTGAATTCTGTGTTTTGTATTGAATTCAGAAATAAATTTTCTTTAAAATGATATATACAAGTTTGCATTTTGCGAAACGTTACATTTTCTATAAGCATACAAAGTTCAAAAACATAAAAATTTCCAAAAGTGTCCACAATTTTGGCTGCCACTGTATGGTAAATGTCCAGTTATAATAATGAGTTTATGTAATAGTGCTTATTCAAAATTGTTTATAATACTTGTTTAAATTTCTTTATACTATATCTTGATTACAATATTTGAATGCTATGTATTGCAACGCGGGGCGGCATGGTCGCGCCTGAGCACCTGTAATGTAATCCGCGCATGCGCATCTGTAATGTTATGATAAGACGAGTTTGGGAATTGCCATCGACGGTGTACGAGGGCTGGTCACAGCTATGAGTTAATGAGTTATTGCAATTAATTATGAGAATTAATAAAGTAAGAACCAGCGAATTTATTATAGTGTGTGTTATTAGGGATGAGACGCAAACAATTATTATTGTTTTTAATTTAGTTTAAAAATGTGCACTGCAAATAAAAACCTTTATGTAATGATATATCTGCATCTCTTTATCATGTATCATCTGTAAATTATCTCTTTATTTTTACTCTATTGCATATTTTATCACGCACATAATTTCTCATGAACTGTCCAAAGTTTGAACCTCATTCTACTTTCAAAAATAAATAAAAAGAAGAACAAAAGACCAAGGGAGGGGGAGTTTAAAAAATATGAATTTGATTTTATTATATGGTGGATGGTGTATATAAAGAGAATTAAGTAATTTAATTATCTTTATATACTCTATTCCAAACCAATTTTATAAATCCTAATTTTCATACAATATAGAATCTGCAAGTCTGTCAAACTGGTCGATACTCATCCTGAAGTAATTGAAAAACAAGTAATATATATACATAAAAATTAATTCCTACTGTAGGTCAACAAAGAAAAAATTTTAAAAAAATACAAACAGAATTTTTTTTAATTAAAAATTTAAAAAAAAATTAATATGTGAAAAAGCTGTATTAACATCCGGTGTCATCCACTACAAGTTTAAAAAATTGTATTTGAACTTTAGTGGATGAATAGAAAGTATTTTATTAATAACTTAAAATTTGAACAAGATATACGGAGAGTGTCAGCTAATAGTAGGAATTTAATAATTCCGGATATTCATTTCGCAAACGAGGCAGTAAAGGAAAAAAAAATCTCTTTGAACAGGTCGCTCTAAATAAATCTTTCGGACTCATTCTCGCCATTTTTGGGGGGTTTTACCTCTGCTTAATGAAGTAAAGTTTCAGCTATCAAAAAATCATCTGATTCGGACAACTTGTCGCAAACATATAGAAGCACAGCGATTAGATGGAGTGGCCTTAAACCGGCTTTCCCATACCCTGCTTTGAAGCACTGGCGATCCTTTCTTTGGTAACCAAAACATTGGATAATTTACCATTGAGTTCAGTGGGTTGTGACACGATCGGACGTAACTATTTTGTAATTACGTCGTAAATATACATATAAATGTATATATTTTCTTTTTCTACAATACTTGAGAGTCCTAAGTATATGAAAAGAATACATTTTTAAACAACATTTCATTCTGAACGGAATTAAATGCTATACTTTTCACAGAACAGTTTGCTCAGAATGGCTTAATTTGAATGAAATATTTTCACAAGTTTTCGTTAACCTCTCGAAGCCGGCTGGTAATGCAGTTGTACCAGGAGAATGACTTTCTCAGACGCCGGCATTGGTACAACTGTCGTACCATCCGTGCCCTCCCCATTTTAGAGAATCGCCTATCTGTAGATCTTTGGGTGGTCCATTGTCGCTGCTCAGAGTAGTCGCTGGCTACGCATTATTTCCCTCTTCTTATCAGTTTGGCTACATTTTGGCAAAAACCGCAGGTTTCGTCTCGCGCCAATATACTTGAAAATTAAATAGAGGTCATCTCTTTCTCAATCTGTCTCATAATTTTAATGCTAATTTTTTTAGTACTGATTTTTGCTATGATTAAAACGTCAGCGATTTTGCACGCTCTTTAAGCTTACCATATTTAATGTTTTTTAATCATAACAAATAAGAATAGATTAATATTTTAGATTTAATGCCCTTCTAGAAAATAGGTGAAACCGCTTTTATCGTTTACTTCCTTTTCATACTTATGAATAATAAGATTTTATTTTGACATTTTTTTGTGGAGTGCATAAAACCCTTAAGAACTGTTAACTCTTTCAAATTGCTTCTTTATGCAGGCAATTTTGTCTGATTTATCAGGAGATAAATAAGAGACAATTGTATGCATAATAGTTTTTGTGATTTTCATTCATTCAGTGACTGCTTTCAATGATTTTCATTAATTGTAAATTAAATAAAATCAATTTATCTTTAGACCCTCTTTTAGGATGAGATCTGCCAAAAAGTATTTAAATATCAGTAAAGCTCACGTTACTTCAAAATTGAATCAAAACATCAGTTACATTTTATAAAATTTCGGCCAGTTTTATTTGCTGAAATTCTTATACTCCTCAAGAGATAAAGGGAATTTAGACAAATTGATAAAAAAATATCTTTAGAAAAGGTTGTTATTTTGTCTGTAATAAGGTGTATGTCAACTTACTATTAAATGTATGAAAATTAGGATTGGATTACGGAAAAGCACGCGAACGCTATCTGCTTAAGTGGATGGATGCTTTCGTGTAAACCTTTTTAAGAGAAAATTGCTCGCATTTACGTTCCTGGTGGAAAACTCCACATGTAATCAACCCGTTCTTCGGTATTGATTGGATTAATTTTGTTCGCTTACTGAATTACATCAAAGCACACAACAATTACCTGTATAAGGGGAGTTATGCCTTCGCGGAGGACTTTCTAAGAGAAGTTGGCTTGCATTTACGTTACACAAAAACCGTGAATCCAACTATTTATCCGGGATTCAAACCCAAGCGAGCTACAAGTGTTCAGCCACCTTTACCGCTCTACTGAAGAGCCCGTAAAAATACTGATAAAGGAAAAGTATTGAAATAACCGGTTTAATTTACTAACCTATATTTCTCAATCGACAGTACATAAATTACGCATATGAGGGGGATTATTTGTGAATAAATAAACTGTATTTCACTTTTCTCCACTATTTCATATTACGATGGAATAATTGCATTTCAAAATTATTTCTCATGAATTAATTTTGCTATTCATGATTTTTGATATTTTCAAAGAGAAAATTCCACACTTTAAATAAAAAAAATACACGAGAAGATACTTATGCAAAATTTGGCGTAAACGGTTTTTTTAATTTTGCTTTGAAAATATTCTAGGGTAATCGTTTTCATTACTGGAAGAAATATGAAAAACAGATTTACTACATTGTGTCAACACCCAATATTTCCTATTAATTAGAAATTTCCTATTAATATAATTTCCTATTAATATAAATTAGAAAATATATTATGTGCAAATAGAATATTCGTTGAAAATGAAATAGACTTCAACTTTTGGATATAACGATGGTTTTAGACGAAATTTCTACCTATGAAAAGAAATTGACGTATAATTAATTCTTCATGAACATTCAAAACTGTTCTCAAAATTCTTTTGATGATTGCATGTATAAGTCACGGATTTTTTTCTCTGCTAACATAAACAAAAGCCAATTTTACAAAGAAAAATTCTCGTTAAAGATATACCTTCTTTGCCTGATCGTCCAATGTAATATTTGTTAAATTTAAATGATTAAACGCAACCAATGTATCTCGGATTTTGATTTTTATATTATAATAACAAAATTGTCGAAAAAAGCAGATTTAAATCTCTGTTATTGTTATGTAAAGCTTTATTATTGCTGTAAGTTCATCTCAAAATCTAATTGTATTGAATCTCATTCTAATCATCTAATGGTAATAAATATTATTATTATTATTTCATTAAATTAGTCATTACCATTATTTTATTAATGAAAATATGTTATTAAAAATCGCATTCCAGCCTGCAGATTTACAAATATAGTCCGTATTTACTATATTTTGTTAAATTTTGTTCTCGCTTTCTAATTTCTAATACGAAAACACGCGAATATATATGAAGAGTGAAAACAAAGTTAAAAAATTCACAAATTATTTACGAGATTGATTAGAAATAGTGAGTGAAATATAAACATTGCATACATTTTGTTCTAAATAAAGTGTGCACTGGATATGCATCCAGTACTGCATATTTATTTATGCACTATTTATTTGGAACTTCATTTAAATGAAAGCAAAATAATCATCGAAAAAATTGCAAATCTAGCAACCCCTCTACTATGGGACGTAAGCATCCGACAAACATGTAAATTTTACTTCATCCATGGAGGGGAACTAACGACTTTTCTCATTAGGAAAATGTCAAAGAGGGGGCAAAATTGTTTCGGATCGCGCCGGTCTGAAGGCTATATTATGAGAATTTCGGCCCGGTTTTAGAAGATTAATTTATCAGGTTCAATGTTCCGTCTTACTTTCTTTGGGAACATGCACAGACCTGACTCGGAACAGGGAGCTTACTAAAGCTATGTTCAATAAATGTGGGAAGTAGACAAGATACACAGGAAGGGTATACGAAACCCTTTATTTTTCACTCTTTACAATAATTTCCGTACTTCGGAATACAGAGACCAACTACTTGTGGTCTGAACGTAAGAATATAAAAATATTTAACTAAACTCTAACTTAACTTTGGAATAATAAACAAGGGCCTACGTGGAAGATTGGCCTTATATTAACAGGAAGCCGTATGTAGTACAGAGAACTGTTAACACTACAATACGTTTAAAAATTATCACGAGGATTAAACCTCTGGCCTGGAAGGCAACCAGCAACTGAGTAAAACTGCTAAGGTAAGCGGCCTGCTTTGACTAACTCCTTCCTCTCCCTCGCTTGGCAAAAAGCCACAACTTAAGTACTCGGCGTTCGCCAGACAAATTTGCATAAATAAGCTTTTAATTCTGGCCGGAAGTAGAAAATAAGAAGTGATAGTAAAGATTTAAAATAAAAATAAACGTTAGTAAAACTTAAGATCCTTACATACTTCCCGCCAGAGTTAATTAGTTTGAAACTGATGTCTAAAATGACCTTGTTGAAAACTTTTAGCTCTAGAATCTAGCCCAAGGCCAATCTTTTACAAACATTTCTCACTAGAAACTAGAAATTAAAAAAAAAAAAAAAAAAAAATTGTTTTTACAATATCAGCTCCATGGACAACCAATTTTTCATCTGTACTGCATCTAAACAGGAGCTTTTATTCAAATCTGGTTCCTTCCAGAGATCTGGAAGGAAAACTAGTTTAATGAAATGTTACACAATGAAATGGCAAGTAACATAAATATTTACATTTCTCTTAACATTCTTATTTCATTCATGACTTTATTTTAATTATCTCTCCCCGTGCTCTCTGACATGTGTTGTAAAAGAACACCAAACACAAATGTGTTTATGTATACGTGTTCAACAACTATAATCAAAACACTAACGTGTTAAAATTCAACATAACAAGACCTCGTAACACACCCTATCTTCAACTCTAAACCCTGAGGTACTATTCTGAAAGTGGCTAACTCTGAAGTGTAGCATCAGAGAGCCTAACTACATTCATTCAACCTTTAACACATATTCGCCATAATTTGGTCTTTTTACAGTCACACGAATAAGTTTAAAATTTTTTGGCATTACTTTCACTTTTACCATATCACAGTATTTCTTAACATTTAAAATAACAGTTCACATTGTATATAAGAACATATTAACATGCCGTTAATTTTACGCATTTTAAAAGCATACATTAGTAGTACATTGTTAACTTCTATTCTTTTCCAAGCAAGTGCCAATTCTTCTACATTGAAATACTGCATTTCAAAAGTCTTTCAGACTAAAACTTCTTTCTTGCCAGAATGTTTTAAATAAAATTTATACAATAACTTTTACAATATTTAAGTATTTACACATTCCTATTATACATCAACTTTAGTTTTACGCGCGAGTAATTGAAAAACATAATACCAAAATCGGTAACAACTTATTTCTCGCCTTTTTGGCGATAAAGGAAGACCTCACATGAGGTAAAACTTCTTGAAATCTGCCACTTGCAGTAAGAATGAAAGATTAACTTAAGTTTGCAAAGTAACCCCCATAGCACAAAACATCCTCAGGATGTCCTATTTAAGTCGCAATATCCCGGGACATACTTAGGATGTCCTGAGGATGTTGATTCTCAGATGTCCTGAGGAGATCGTAATTTAACATCCTAAGGATGTCTTATTTAAGTCACTATGTTCCGGAATATGACAGGATGTCCTGAAGATGTTGATTCTCAGATGTCCTGAGGAGTACACCAATTTCACAACCTGAGGACATTCATTCTGCATTGTCCGGAGGACTTTCGTTGTCAAACATTTTGATGATATTTGTTCTCAAATTTACCAGTTTTAATTTTTTGACATTGCACATCTGAAACTTGCACATTATTTTATTTTTCATATGTATTTTACTAAGTTGTTTCTAAATGCTGTACATTAAAAATATTGATATGATTGATGATTTATTCTTGTTATTTTGTTATTAATTTTAACTGCTATTTTTTCTGACGTTTTTAAAAATTTATTTAGTCATGGAAAAGATTTTTTTCAATGGATTAGCATTTTCTAGAATATTTACAAAATTCTAAATAACATATATTTTTTTTTTTATAAAAAATGTATACATTACATGTATAATTACTTACAGATTACAAACCCTACTACAAATATAGGTAAAATTAGATATAGATATATTTAATTAAGGAAACGAATTTTTTTTTTAAATTTGGGTATAGAGACATTAGGTATTTTTTTGGAAGCAGGAAACATGAAAAATTAGCAACTGCCTTCGCCGGGAATCGAAGGACGGACCTCTGGAATACCGGCCCAGTGTGCAGAACCACTACACCACGAAGACACGCTAGGTGTGGTGGTGGTGTATTTAATTATAGCAAAGCACACTAGGGCTATCTGCCTAAGGGGAGGGATGTCTTCGTGGAAGACTTTCTAAGGGAAAGTGGCTCGTATACACGTTACACGTGGGGAAAACCACGAAAACACCCATGCAGCCAGCCCGTTCGCGGGATTCGAACCTCGGATCGCACTATCAGTGTTCAGCGACTTTACCGCTCGGCCGCTGGTGGGCCGAAGACACGCTAGGAAAGCAGGAGAAATACCTTATATTACTTCTCTTTTTAAAGGCCGACTTTTTTTTAAGGGGATCCAATCACTAAATCCTGGGTGTGGATATACCTCATCCAACACCTTTTTAGTTCGTGCGCTACTGTAGAGACATTAGGATTTTTTTGGGAAGCCGTAGAGATGAAAAATTAGCAACCGCCTTCGCCGTGAATCGAACCACGGACCTCTGAAATACCGGCCCAGCGTGCAGAACTATTACACCACGAAGGCACGCTAGGAAAGCGGGAGAAATACCTCATAAGGAAAATTTTTTCCCTCTAATTACTGGACAGAAAATGTTTTTCAATCGCGCGATCTGTTATTAATATTGAATTACAGTCGTGCGATAATTTCGCAGTAAAGATACATCTCTGATGACTATCCAAGATTCTAGAAACTTTGGTCTTATATAGAGATGGTCGTCTTATAGAAATAATGCTTAATATCAATATTTATTTATAATCTCAGAACTATTGGTCACTTTCAGAAGTGGTCGTTTGAGAGGCGATATTCTATATATTTATTTACTGATACTCTCAGATTCCAAAATTTGTTTATATTCTCAGAAACATTGGATGGAAGGTGGTCGTCCCATACATACAAAATTTTACATTTCATTAAAAATGAATTCGGCGTTATTTACCTATTTCCCTATTAATTAGTTAATTAGATAAAGAAAAAAATTAGGAAATAGTACTGTTTATTACGGAATAATGTAGGAAGTTCTACAGAACTATATTCTTTCGCGTCATTTCACATTGTATCCGGCAAACTACTAGTTCCTCGTATTCTTCCGCAAATCCATAAACATCTGTCTGATTTGAAACGAAATCCAAAATGGCCGCACTATGAGGTTAACTTGTATGGATATTTTTTGTTGCATGAAAGGTAAGTTCAATTGCAATACTTGTATGTTTACTTTTTTTGCTTTTCGAATTTATGTTTTTTATGTCATTTTGACAGTTAAATGTTTCACAGCTTTATGAATTGTTACCATTCTGTCGTGAATTACGTGTATCTCAATGGCTGGCTGTCTTTTCAAATATCTAATTTGCCCTGCTATCCAAATGTTTATAACTGAATTTTTTTTAGTCTAGTTTATGCATTCAGTTTCAAAATAATATGTGTGATCAGATTGCTTATTATTTTATTGCAGCAATAAATTTATGTTAAATAGTTTGAACAATTGTATAAAAATAAGAGTTTGCATTGTATTCCATTGGATTGTTTTGTCCAAAATATGTATGGTTGAAACATTATAATCTAGTTTGTAATTCAAGTTTTTTTGGGGGTACTGTTCTGTTATTGGGACCAGAATCGGAAATGTATGAACCTGTGTTCGTAAGTATGTGCATAGATGTGTATATGTAGACATACAAATATACAAGCATACATTAATACATTTCTGAACCCGGTCCTGATAACAGAACAGTACCTTTTTTTAATCTTTTTTGAATATTTTATAAAAGGATTAAGCATTTTTCAAACTGCATATCATTTTAAGATTCGACTTGCAGGAAGACAAAATATGGTCATTCAATCAAATGCTTATAAATGCTTTTATCATTTTCTCATAAATATTGTTTGCATTTTTATTGTATTTTAGATACTTTAGTTATGTAAAGTGAACATGAGAATATTAGGAAAGCTGAAGAATATGAATAGCTACCATAATACATGTATTTTTCCATCGAGCCCATTGTTTTAGAAACCAATGCACCATTATTATATGCTGGCTTATTTTATAGTTATATGCAGTTTAATTTTATGTTCATGTTACTGTAGTATTGATAATTTTTGTTGAATCTTGCAAGTTGCCTAACATTCAGAATTATTATTACCGAATTTTACTGATAGGTTTTTTTCGAGTTGACATAATCTATCTGATAAATAAAATAAATCTACCAATTTATTTATCAGATATCTGATAAATATCTGATAAATAAATTGGTGTTTAAATTATCTGCATTTCTCTTAATGTTTCATTGAAAGTGAGATGGAAATATAAAATCTATCCAGGAAAGTGAATTCTTTTTGCCTGAAATAACAAATTGTGCTAAATGATTAATGTTTATATCATTTTAGAAATGTCAATATTAAAGTTTCTCCCCCTTCTCTTCTTTGATTTTGAAATAATTTATAATAAAATAATATATGCATAAGTGTAATTAATGTAAAGTGTCATTCAATAATATAATTTATTTTTACTGATATTTTTATATTTCTTATCTGGGTTTTCTTTTGGTGTTAGAAGGAGGAAAAGACTGTAATGTTTTAATTAAGGAAATAATTAAAACATTACAGTTTTTTTAAATAACACAGTTACAGTAATGTTTATTGAAGCAATCAGTACTGTGTGATTGCCAGTGATTGAATAATGTTAAAAATGCATTGTTCATAAGGAAATCTTTGTGTTATAGATTTTATTTTGACACAAGCTGAAATTTGAATTATTGGAAGCACTTTGAAAACCCGAATTATTTCCTGAATCATTAATCAGGCCAATATATAACATACAAATTTTCATACAAAATTATATCTTTGAGCATATTATAAAGAGCTCATTTAATTTTATTATTTGTACAAATTTTAGACAAAAGTAGCATGTAACAGTTAAAGATTTATTGAAGCCTACTTGTTACTTGTGGTAACAATGAAGTGTGAAAGATATTGCCACATTAGCGAACATGACGATCATTGATGCTTAGTTTAGAAATTTAATAATATATTGAGAAATGCTGGGAACTTTCAGAAGTAGACATTTCGGAAATGATGGGCTTGATAAGAAATTTACATGGTTTTATTATTTATTCTTTAGTTAAGAAGGGATTTTAGATGTTCATGTGAAAGAATTCTCTTTAATTATATGTGAAAGAATTGTTAAAGTTTGGCATTTTAAAAAAATGAATTAATAATATGCAATTATCTTTTTATTATACATATATTACTATATATTTCTAATGCGCTATGTAAATGTCAGTGCTAAACAATTGAGATACTATTTTCGGGGCAATCTTTTCTTATACATGAAAAATTCTGATACTTTCTTATCATCTGCCCTCACAGCTTCAACTTATGCTAAAACAGCAAGAGTATGCACACAATAATAGCAAACTATGAATATGCATACCACACACATGTATTTACATGCTTTATATTTAATCTTTATTTTTGAATAGTATTCCATTGGATGAAAAATATGTGAATATTGACCCAATATATATATTTTTGTGTGTGTGCATCCTAAAATTTCTTGTTTCTTATAAAGTGCTTATTTGAATTACTACTTGTGAACAGAGCAGTAGATATGAACCATAAACTAACCATTTTGCCAATTTTCACAGCTTTGCAGATAGTCAGAAAGCACCTAAATTTGTAATAATGTTAAGTTTAAATGATGTTCTATACTTTTGTGTTAATTTTTCTATTACTGTGTTATCAAACTTTCAGCAGGAATTTCAACTGGTTAAGATGTTATTACCATGTGGAGAAGAATTTGGTTTTCAAGCTAGAAAAAATTGCAGCTGAAGGATTTTGTAGAAGGTCAATCAAACTGGTTTTAGTTAATTATAATTTAATTTTGGGTGAAGAATTCTCAAATTTATTTATCATAAGTGTCTAAAGGTCTTCTAAATTAAATTCTGCTTGTTTTTGAAATTTTTCATGACATTCATTCTTTGATTATTATTATTTTTTTTTTTTTAATTTACTAACTTATGTCCAGGCACATAATGTTGCATTTAATGCCATACCTTAAATATTGTAAAATGTTAAAATAATACATTTCACTTAAAAATGTGGTTGTGACAGTAAATTTTCTGTTACATTTAATCATATCTATAAACATTGGTATATGTCATTTTTCAATAATCTGTATATTATTTTGTGCATTTCTATTACATCCAAGATCTGGCATATGACTTGCTTTTCAAACTGATAACATGGTGTAATAATGTAATCTAATAGTTAAAGTTTACTATGGAACGGGCCAAATTTAATAAATTATTCTTTGATAGAAATTTATTCATGTGTTCAGTGTGTCTCATCTCTTTAAATTGCTAAAGTAAATTTTATGTACTTGCATTTAGGAATTTTGACTGTATCAGAGTAATTTTGTTTCAGTTATTATAACATGCAAGGGGAAAAATTCATTCATAGCTCCGTATTTAAAATTAGTTAATCAAAGTCCTTAATAAAGAGGGACGTTTTGTTGTTTTTAATGTTGATAGAGTTTAATTCAAAAATATGCCACATTAAGGGTTACTTTTTAACCTAATTTAAAATTTTCATTACTTTAACATGTCCAATAATTGTTATTTTAACTCTGATATTGTAATAATATCAAAATTCCTTACTTTTTGATAGGTAATCCAAATGTAAAACAAGAAAAGAAAAAATTAAAATCTAGAAGTATATTTATTTCATACCTCTAACAAATAAAAACAACGCAAGCACTTTTTACTGTCTATCTGCATAGTGTGGCATGTCCCGTAAGACTGAGATTTGTATGGTCAAATCCATGTTTCAGTTAAAGGAAAATGTATGCACAGTCTTCTGATTTTCCCTTCGATTAAGGATTCTGTATATACTAGCATAAGAAATATGTTAGTTAATGCAGTGTTATACATCAATATTTATAGGCAATTATTGTGGCTATGTTTATTATAATTTTGTTCACTGTAATGGCTGGAGTGCCTAAACCATCATGCTGTGTAAACAAAACTCAAATCTTCATCTCTGCATACTGCTCCACTAGTGTTTAAACCACTGAAATGCTGATTATGGTAGAACATCTTTGGTAAAAATTTACTCTACTGTAACCCTTGGCGAATCGTTTCTTTTTTTTATATCAAGATCGTCACCTGAGAGGATCGGCACCAATTTCAAGGTGGCCGCTACACAAAACCAAAATAAGAAGTCAAAGACGTACACAAACTCTGTGTCCATGTACACATCGACCTATTAAAACGAACTGCACAAACTGGGCATTGTGCACTGCCTTAACTTTGTCCATGTACACATTGATCTATTTTCACTTTAAGAAAATCAGAAAGTTAAAAATATCATAGTTACCAGAAAAAATTCGCCACTGCCTAACACATAGACAACCAAAAATACACAAACAGAGAGGAATAAGTTACCAAAAATACATATTTCCTAACATAAAAACATTAAACAACAAATCTTCTAACAAAAATTAACACACGGAGACAAAAAAATAAATGAAACATCATTTTTTTTAACATACCTTTTTTTTTTCACATGCATATATTTAGGCTTCCCACCACCATCCTCCAGGTAAGCAATTCAATTAAATTTTTCGTCTCTTAGTCACCTCAGACATACTCAAACGATGGTACCCACACCAAAATAATAAATAGCATGTTCAAAATACAAGACCATACCACTTCCGTGCAACCAAACACAGCAATTGAAAAGAATGGTAAGAACCAAAAACCTGGGACCGTACAAAAGGTTTACTATTAAAAAAAGTAGCTCAAAACTAAATTTATCACAACACGTTGGCAATATTTGAAATAACTCCTTTTTATTGACAAATAAAAAGTTTTTTTTTTTTTTTTTTTTTCCTAAAGGCTACTTTCGCCAACATTATCAACATTAGGGTTACCGAAAAACTTATTTGACGCAATGGGCTTCCACATTTCACAAACAACCAATACCACTTTGCGATTTTTTTTCAGATAGAAACCAAGGTGTACCATACAGTAAAGATTAGCCACATCTTCATTTACTAGTGTTACAAGTACTTCTTTGGTAAATTTCTGCGGTTAAATTCAAAAGTTTAAAATTGCATTGACATGATCAGATTCAGAGTCATAGCTAGGGTTTTCAGCGCTCAGGGACAACTGAAGATTTCGCGCCCCCTACTGCTTGCCAAGGATGGAAAACATTTAATTCTAAAATGTTCTAACATCAGTTTGGCGCCCCTTGGATTCTGCGCCCGGGGACAGATGCCCCTCCTTCCCCCTCTAGCTACGCCCCTGATCAGATTTTATTTTCTGCACGTAGTTAACAATTACTTATGTGTTGTCAGATAAATGTTACCAGATGCAGTTAATTATTTTTTACTTGCCAATCTCATGAGACAAGTTTTTTTTGCTCCTGCAAGACTTTACTTTGTGTTGCAAAATAAATTCATTCTCACTCTTTTTGGACTTACCTACACATTAAATTTAAAATAGTTTTATGAATAGGTAAGATGTGATTATCATAATTTTGTTTCTCTCTTTATCTTGGCAACTTTATATGTTGATTTAGTATCCAGGTTACCTACCAGTGGCTGATTGATAAAACTGCTCATATGTTCAGCTGGTGGTTTGAGTTTATTTTCTGACATAAAAAATTTTAAAAGGCATCCCCCATGTTTATTTTACTATAATCGAAAAATCAAGTAATTGCTACTCTGTTTATAGGTATTAAATGTTAAAATATTTTAAATGCTTCCTTTAATTTGCGTTCTAATAGTCATTTGTTTAAATTTAATTATGAATTATATTCACATATAGTAATTGTGAGTGTTTTTTTATTTTAGGTGCTGTGAAAGGCAATGACAGAGATCCAATTTATCAAGAGTTCTTATATACATAAGAATACATGGATATAAGATTGTTTTTCATGAATTCAAATAAAATGTGATAAATTGGATTAATAAAAACTATTTTGAATTTTGAAAAGTGTTTTTCCTCTGTTAATCATAATATAGTGCCATAAACTTCTGAATGTGTTTATTTTTCATCCAAATAAATAGCTTTACAAAAATTTGTCATATTAATAGATGTTGCATAATTTAGCATTATTATAAATATTTATTATAGCAGATTTAGCTGAACTACTTTTTTAGTCTCTCTGCAGATGAAGTCACAAAGGTAAGTGGTTAGATATTTTTCTGTATTCCCCATTAAGTAATTTTATCTGGTAAATTACCATTACTTATATACTAAAGGTGAAAGAATAAGCTTTCCTTGAAGATACAAAAATTTGCAGATATTTCAAAAAATTGGTATACGTAAAAAAGTTCTTAAATGGCCACATATGCGAAACTGAAAATGTTATATATGAAATAGTTCAGAAATATAAATATTTTCACTATTTTTTAACTATAATTCACTGCATTTGTTATATATAATCACAATTTAAGGTAGCAGTGCTTTTCTCACTGTGGTTTCTCATGTATTTTGATTCATAAATACACGTACATAAATCCACGTATTTTGATTTCTCTTTTGAGACCGAATAAAAAATGAACTAAACATTCTCGTTGACATTGAGAGTTGAATAAAAGCTCACCTCAAAATAAAATGAATTAATGAATTTATGGAAAATTTTACATAGCATATATTGAGCAGAAAGAGTAAATTAATATACTTAATGGAATTAATAATTGGTAGAGTTGATTGCAGAATAAAATGCCTTAATTGCATGGTAAACAGTAGATCTTTTGAAGTTTTTCTATGTTGCGTAAAATGCAGATTTAAATTTTTGATATTGATTGTCATATAAATGGCAATTACTGTTTTATTTTGCTCTGAAATGAATGGTTAGTAATAAAATTCTGGATGAGACAACCTTTAACATGCGCTAGAATTTACAAAGTTTAATTTGGTGCTGATTTCAACGGGTAAATTTCATTTTACTGAATTTTGCATAAAATAATACCAATGAACCATTGCAAATTATTTTCAGAACTTTTTTTT
Organism: Stegodyphus dumicola; assembly: GCF_044657685.1. Taxonomy (NCBI): domain Eukaryota; kingdom Metazoa; phylum Arthropoda; class Arachnida; order Araneae; family Eresidae; genus Stegodyphus; species Stegodyphus dumicola. The sequence continues at coordinate 108,647,142 of NC_140775.1, forward strand.
TAATCTAAAAGGGCTATTAGTTTTGAAATGTGACTTCATATCGTCAGTCGTAAACTTGTTTCGCTTTTCATTCAAGTCTTGCCATTTGGCAAAATTTAACATATTTATCTTTAAAATCTAATATATTATTGACTAACAAGCCAAGCTATTTAAAAGCATTACACACAGTTCTTAACAATGCTTTTTTTAATTTTTAATCTGATTGATTTAAAATGCATTTAATTCATGATATATCTAATTGAAAACATTTTAATATTTCTACATAATTACATGATATATTTCTCCATTTTTCAAATATATAGAAGATATATAACTTTCTGGTGTCAGTATCTTATAAAATGTTTTGCTATTTCCACTGCCTTATCTGTATTGATAATCTATGCATTCATAAACTTTTAGCCTCTTTGAGTGACTGCTAAAATCTGAGGCCTTTCAGATTTTTTTTTTAATTGTGTGAGCAGAAAGATAGAATTTTAGAAGAGCTTCTTGAGTTACCTTTTGAATGATATAAAGAATTGTTAACATAATGTCAAATTTTTACAACTAAATATTAAATATATAAAAAAGCCTGCAGCATTCTCATGTTACGAAAACATTTATTTATTCTGAGGCTAGGAATTGATTTAGTTTTAAAAATACAATTTATTCCTTTTAACAATTTCCCAACAGTGTCATCAAAACACTATAAATTCCTTACATGTTTTAAAGAAAGATGATTCATTTATGTAGAGATTATTAAATGGGTAATTTTATTCAATTTTTAATACAAATTAACTGAAATTAGAAACTGATTTTGTAAAATAATTTAATTATGAATAATTCAATTTGGGGGCTATTGGATGTTTAAAAATGATCGAAAGATTTTTAATATCTTAAAAATAAAAGCAAAATTTTCAGTTTTAATATTTTGTATTAATAATTCATTTTAATTTCCTTGCTCAGTTTTAATATATTCACAAATTCAGATTTAAAAACAAAATAAGTTGTATAAATATTTTCAACATTTCTGATTTTTCCATAGTAACCATAGGAGAAGGATTTGAGACTATCTGTGTAAAAAAAGTAGATTTTAGATCATCACACCTTCACATACTTTCACTGGAATTTTCCTCTGTATATATACTGGGATGTGACACTAAGCAGTTGAGAGTATGTATTTAAGAGGTTAAAGGGATATTGTAACTAGTGTTTCAAATCCTGATAACATCTCATACGCTGTCGGTGGGACGTAGATAGGATGTCCTAAGGATATACTGGGATGTGACATTAAGCGCTCAGGAGGATGAGTTTAGGAGGAAATTGGGATATTACGGGATGTCCTGAGGATGTAGTAAGTAGGAGTTCATATCCTAATAACATCCCGCACGCTGTCGATGGGACTTGGTTAGGATGTCCTGAGGATATCCCGGGATGTGACATTAAGCACTCGGGAGGAGGTGTTTAGGAGGTTCGCGGGATATTGCGGGATACCCTGAGGATGTGCGCATATCCCGCGAGCAACATCCTTGGGATATCCCAAGGATGTTTTTGTGCTCTGTGGGAACATAAAATTTTACTTATCTTTGTGATATTCGGACATTCTTTTCTGAGCCCAGTCCTGGAAGGTAGCGCAGATTCTAGTTTGATTTATCCTCCTTCTTGTGCGGGCTCGCCCTTCAGTACCTTCCTCTAGAAGCTTTCTTTTTCCTCCAGTTCGGTCACCCTTGAATACCTTCTTTTTCGCCTCTGCCTGTGGCCGTTTGATGGCAGCTGGTCTTGGCGGAACCGGGACACTTCTTTCGCGTTCCTGCTTGGACCTCGTTGCTGGCCGTTCAAATTTTCCTTCTACCTTTTCCTCCGCCACTGGTGGCCCTTCCGCAGTTCGGCGACATTTGCTGCGGAGAGTCCTGTCCGATGAGTAGATCTTCCGTTTGGGAGCCGGGTTATAGTTGCCGTTATTTCTCCTGGCTTTCTTTGATTTCGTCGTACTTCTCCCTTCCTCATTCTGCGGGTGTTCGTGAGCTCTCTTTTCCGGACGGTGGAACGGCTTCTTTTTCTTGTTACCTTCAATTTTCCAGCGGGGAAACTTTCTTTTCAATTGCTCCTGCCTCCTAATGGCTTGCCCTTGTACTTGTCGTTGTTCCACCTCTGGAGCTTGTGCCTGCCGTGCCGGATCCTGCAAAAGATCTTTGAAAATTTGCATTTTATTACGATCATAGTAGGGTTTTATTTGATCAATGTTTGCGGAGCATGTTTCACCATTCCTGGCTTTTAACACCACTACAGCGTGAGTTATTTTTTCTATGACATATGGCCCTTCAAATCGTGGAAAAATTTGGCAGTCTTATCTTCTGGTGCTGAAGAAAGTGAATGCTTAATTCTTAATACTTCATCTCCTACTTTATAAGTTACTACCCGTCGTTTCAAGTCGTAATAAAGTTTTTGTTTTCTCTGTGCTACTTCAGTATTCTTTTTTGCTTCTTTAATTAATTTTTCTATATCACCCATTTTAAATTCTGGGGCTTTTTGTTGCACATAAAATAATTTATCTAACGGCGTTATAATCTTTCTGCCTAAAAATAACTCAGCAGGAGTTTTGCCCGTTGTATCATGTTTTGCGGTCCTAAGGGCGAAAGCAAATTCATTGACATAGTTATCCCAGCTTTTATGAAAATTTTTAACATAACTACGGATAATTTTCACTATAATTCTATTGACCCGTTCCGCTATATTTGATTGCGGCCGATACGGGACCATTTTTAAATGACGTATGCCCAGTTTTTGGCACATGTCTTCAAATACATTACTTACAAATTGAGGACCATTATCCGATATAACTTTTAGGGGCACCCCGTATTTTAAAATATATTTATTTAAAATAGAATCAGTAACTAATTTCGCGGAGGCTCGTTTTAAGGGAACAATTTCGGTCCACTTACTAAAATGATCAACCATAACAAGGAGATAGCGACTTTTATTTAACTGACTTTTTGGGAAAGGGCCCAATAAATCGATGCCAATTATTTCATTTGGAAATTCGTATTTAATACTATTTAGAAACCCGGCCGGGCGGAAATTAATATAATTAACTGCTTGACATGTTGGGCAGGACTGGACATACGCCCTTGTTAACTTTTGCAGTTCAGGAAAATAGACTGCCTCGCGTACGCGTTGGATAGTTTTTCGAATACCAGCATGAGAAGCTAAAGGGCTGTCATGCAACTCCTGCAGGATATTTAATCTAAGACTAGCTGGGATAACAGGTCGAAATTCGTTGTTGGAATTCGTAGTTTTTGTATAAAATAATAGACCATCTATTAGTTCGTAATGGGCCGCCCTATTTCTTATCGCCACAATATCTTGGTGGCTAAAATTTTCAGGATCCTTCAAATACTCATAAATACTTCCAAACTCAGGATCCTTACCCAGTTCGGTTATTACAGTTTCTCGGGAATTTATTGTACATGCTGTGAGCATTGCTACCTTTACAGTATTACCTTCTTCATCTATTTTTATTCTGGATAGGGCATCTGCTACGATATTTTCCTTTCCGGGGGTATGCTTGATTACCAGATTATATTCTTGCAGCTTGAGTGCCCATCTTATTAACCTTGGGGATAAATTTTTCCCTGAGTACAATCTAGTTACCGCCGCATGATCAGAATATACTGTTATCGGCGCCTTTCCAAAATAGACTCGGAACTTTTGCACTGCTAACAGAACTGCAAGTGCCTCTCTCTCGGTCGCGGAATAGTTTCTTTGTGTTTGATTTAAAGTTCGGCTAAAAAATGCCACGGGCTGCTGATTTTGCGAAAGTACCGCTCCTACCGCATAATCCGAAGCATCCGCTGAAATTTCTAAATTCTCATCCTTTTCAGGAAATTTCAACACAGGGGCTTGCGTTAATGCTTGCTTTAATTTTTCGAACGCACTATTGGCTTCGGCCATTCACGAGAATATTGCCTTTTTCCTTTTTAATTTTAACAATGGTTCAGCAATAGCTGCAAAATCTTTTATAAAGGACCTATAATATGAACAAAGTCCTAGAAAAGAAGAGAGCTTCTTCGCCGTGTTTGGAGTCGGATACTTTTGTACAGCGATTATTTTTGATTCGTCTGTCTCGATTCCTTTCTGATATATTTTGTAACCTAAATATTTTAATTCAGGGGCTGCAAATTTGTACTTTTCGACATTAACTTTTAGACTGGCCTCATTTAATAAAGAAAACACCTGTCTTAAACCCTGTACATGTTGGTCGAGATTATCACTAGTAATAATGATATCGTCTAAATAGATAAATGTGGACTTTCCAAGAACAGGCCTTAACACAATGTCCATACATCGCTGAAATGTTGCCGGTGCCCCTCAAAGGCCAAACGGCATACGCAGGAGTGCATAAGTGCCAGACTTGGTTATAAAAGCAGTCTTAGGCACGTCCTCAGGCCTAACCCCTATTTGAAAATAACCAGTCGTTAAGTCTAAAGTCGTCATATATTTGGTCGACGTTATGTTCCTTAGAATTTCTTCAATAATAGGTAACGGATATACCGGATATTTAGTTATGGAGTTTAATTTACGGTAGTCAATCGCGAATCGCCACCTTTTTGGATGTGTCAATGGATAGTCATTATTTTTCTTACATAAAACCACCGGGCTAGCATAACTACTTGAGATGGACGTTATGATCTTTTTACGTAGCATATCGCTGATGTGCCATTCTATAATTTTTTCCTTATTCTTATCATACCGGTATGCTTTGTGGCGAACTGGCATTGAATCTCCGGTGTCAATACTATGGTTAGTAACTTGAGTAAATCCTGGAGTATCACTAAATAACGAAGCAAGCATCTTTCTCGTTGCGCAGCTAACACTGTCGTATTATCCGAATTATATATGCGATATTTACGAAAATACTTCCTAAAAAAATCTTCTGCCACACAGGAGCACTGCGCGCCTGTATCCAGGAGTGCGGTGGCTGGGATATTATTCACCAACACTTCAATCTTCGGAAGAGTCAAATTTTTCACCATTACTGTATTTAACTTGAAGGAAGAGGGGTTTTCTTGGCCTTCGGATTTCCGCACCCTCCCGTCAGCAGAAATCCGTTTTAGTTTAAATCCTTTTTTCTTTCCATGTTTTCCTTCTTTTTCCACTGGCCTTCAGACTTTTTTCCTGGATTGGTATTGAAATGTCGATGTTCGCCGGCTGTTTTTGGATGCTCGGGTTTCTTTGCCCACTGATTCGCTTTGCTTCCGTAGCCGTGTGCTTGACTTTGCTGTGGTCTTGGCGCACCAAATTGGTTTCGTTGTTGATATTGGCGTCTTCTTTCAATGTCCGCCGTTCTTCTACTTTCAAACTGGATTGCTAGCTCAAATAATTTTTCCAGTGTAGTCGGATTCCTTAATTCAATAAAGTCTTGTACTTGGGGAAGTAACCTCGGCAAAATCACTTGAATTATCTCAGGATCCGGACGGTTTCCATACAAGAGTTTGAAGACGTGAATTTTTCTTAAAATAAAGCTTGAGAGATTTTCGATTCTTTGCTGATATATGCTGAAAAGTTCCGTTTCTAATTTCGCACGATCCCTTACGACAGGGAAGGCTTTTACTAGGGCAGTCTTGAAATTTTCGTAAGTATAGGTGGGACTTCCTGCTTGACCCAAGAGACTTCTGCCTATACATTTGAACCAGTTAAGCGCTTGGCCCCTCAAAGCGCTGGTAGCTAAGGTAACTTTTTGAAACTCGTGCACGGGGTAGAGCATGAAGTGGTCATCCAATTTTTCCAAAAAACTGGTTACCGGTGAGTTTCCATTAAATGTTGCTTCTGGTTTCATTGAAGCGCGCATGGTCTGGACGATGTAACCAAATTCTTCCAGGGCGGCAGCTGGCATTTCTGGATTCTGAGCCGCTTCTGCAGGCAGCACAGGTTCTTCTTGAAACTCGGCCATGGTTATTCTTCTTCGTTGGGCGCCACTATCAGGTTCAATGTTCCGTCTTACTTTCTTTGGGAACATGCACAGACCTGACTCGGAACAGGGAGCTTACTAAAGCTATGTTCAATAAATGTGGGAAGAAGACAAGATACACAGGAAGGGTATACGAAACCCTTTATTTTTCACTCTTTACAATAATTTCCGTACTTCGAAATACAGAGACCAACTACTTGTGGTCTGAACGTAAGAATATAAAAATATTTAACTAAATTCTAACTTAACTTTGGAATAATAAACAAGGGCCTACGTGGAAGATTGGCCTTATATTAACAGGAAGCCGTATGTAGTACAGAGAACTGTTAACACTACAATACGTTTAAAAATTATCACGAGGATTAAACCTCTGGCCTGGAAGGCAACCAGCAACTGAGTAAAACTGCTAAGGTAAGCGGCCTGCTTCGACTAACTCCTTCCTCTCCCTCGCTTGGCAAAAAGCCACAACTTAAGTACTTGGCGATCGCCAGACAAATTTGCATAAATAAGTTAAAGCTTTTAATTCTGACCGGAAGTAGAAAATAAGAAGTGATAGTAAAGATTTAAAATAAAAATAAACGTTAGTAAAACTTAAGATCCTTACAAATTGCATTAGAATAAAATTTAAGGTAATTCGATTTGATTAGGTTAAGGATTACAAAAATTAAGATCAAAGTTTGTTGTATTATTAAAATTATGCATTATTTCTTTTCTATTTATAGAGCTTATTCCTAAAATACTTTCTCAAATATAACATGATTTTTTAGCTTCTGTGGCATCTTTTAAATCGAAAACTATAAATTAATTTATAATTAATGCTCTATTCGGCCCATTTCAAATTAGATTAATTTAATCGCAAAATACTTTAAATAATACTTAATTTTCTCTGAATATTTCTGAAAGGGAATAAAGAACGGATTATTTTTTAAATCTTATTTAAAACTTGTAACTGACTTGTTATAAATGTAAGGGGAATAATTCTTTTAATTATACTTATTAGATTTTTTTCTCTTAATTTCAGCAATACATATTCGAAAACTCTTCTTTATTACTTTCTTGAATACGCATCTCATAGAAATTGATTTACAATACCTTTTAACAGATTGCTTTCCAGTACGAACAATTCTTGCTTAAATAGTTTTATAACGTATTTGTCAACAGGATGTCAATTTATGTTTACAATTCAATGTTAAGGTTATTATATATTTGAATGAATAAATCCTTCATTTCAAGTACATTTATAAATAATTTAATAAATATTTACTTATTTTGTTAAATGAAGATACATGCTTTTTGCAAGCACATGCATAAATACAATTTTCCATTTTCAGCATTTAATTTCTATGCATTCACTATATTTTTCGAGTAAAGTAACTTACACTAATTTTAAAAAAGTACATGTTACAATAATATGTGGATGCGACAAAAATTTATTTTATTTAAAACATTTTGGCGTTTGAAACATAAAATAAAAGTAGCGAATACTGTATCAAGGGTATTGAAAGATGTATACAATTTTAAAGGTACGGTGAGGTATTTTTTATTCTTTAAGCATAACATTTTTGCTAAAATCTATATTTTTGTAGTTCAACAGCTTAGAATTTTATATAACAAATTCATAATCAAAATCGCTGTTGTTAGTTATCGAGATATGACCAAGATGTGATTTTTGCGTAAATATCGCTAAGCTATACAAATTGCTATTATCCATCATACTAGGAATGTTTCTTTTATGCGGAAGTGTCCCGTTTTTCGATTTGTATAGAACTGTGGTGTGTCGAAATACTATCAGAGCGCTGTCAAGCGAGCTTCTGAATGTAAACAAAAAACACCCCATCTGGTGACCGAAGCTTCGGAGCAGTGCTTCACTTCTAATGCCGGTTTGGCTAAGGCTCCTTAGGTTTGGCCACTCCTTCCTTTCTTACCTCCATTGTTGATGCTATATTACAGCGCCACGTGATTTTTGCGCAAAATAATTCTATTGGTTAAACGCACTCTTCTCAAGCGTAGTCGTTTGGACGCTTTTTTCCTTTTAACGTAAAAGCGCGTTCGTCAACTACGTTTCGAGCGTAGTCGTGTGGACGGGTCTTAAGAGCACAAAAAACGGTTGTGGTTTACAAATTTTTGACAAATAAACGAGCGTTCTCGTTTCTTTAACTTACACTCCGTTAATTTTATGCGATTTTATACCGGTAAATTTCTTTCCAAAAAACGCGTACTTTTTTTCCTAGATTTTAAAACTATTTTGTATTTCAAATTTTAATAATAAGATTTAAAAAAAATATTTCTAGAAATTCTTTCAGCATATGAATTTATTCGATTTAATTGAAGTTTTCGAGTAGAATATCTTCCTTTCGACATCCAAGAAATTTTTATATGTCAGTTCGCGTTTACAAGGAATACACAGCCACATATTCTAATACAAAAATCAGGCGTACTAAAAGCACATTTTTAACATTTCAGAATGTAAAAAGTTTCCTTTTTACATTCTACACTATACTATTTTACTTTTTACATTTCTAATATACCATTAGAAACACCCGCACTTGAAATACGAGGGCAAACAAGATAGTTCGCAGCATTTTATATTTTATCCTGTTCTTGATGTTGTAGTCAACTTTTAATACATTGTATAATATATGGTTTATTAAAAAGTACATCTTACGTTACAATTGTTACTTTTTCCTGTTTCTTCTAAATTTCGGTAATGTATTATAACACCGAGCGATTCTGTTAAACTTTCATTTGTATAAATAACCACAAGGCAAACTGTTGTAAAACGATTTATCTTCATTCACAAGCTTTCAGTCGTTGGAAAGATAATGCACACCTGCTCTCTGACAATGATTCTTCATTCTCAGGACCCATCCGTAAAGTGTTCTTTCCAAACAGACTTCACACCCTATTAAGACCTTTGTGTCAACTGACAGCCGCCTGCAGAAAGGTAGGGGAAGGAAGACCAGATCGCGTCGTCTAAACACGTCTTAAGCAATCTTCGCGAAATTCAGACTTCGTGTATACGAGTATTAAGCATTTTTCGTGCGATTTGAAATTCGTGTAAAGACGTCTTAAGCATTTTTAAAGGAAACTCCAAAAACATTTAAACACGTCTTAAGCAGTTAAAGGGTTAAGGCCTTTCCCATTGGGGTTTATCTGAGCTAACGGAGACAACTGACGTAGCCGACCCTATTCCAAAACCAGTTTTTTCCCAAGGGGCAGAAAGTAGAAGAATCTGAATTGCAGTCACAGCGGAGCTAGTTGACACATGGAACTGACTCCTCAGCCCATGATCCTGCGCCTGCCGGCGCCGCCATCCCACCGGATAAGCATATCACCGACTGGAGCATACCTTGTGATGAAGAACAAGACACTATGGATACCTCGACCGCATCAGAAACGGGATAAATGGAAATTAAACCGGAACTAGTTGTTATGCAGCTTCGAAAACAAAAAACAGCCCATCTGGTCTGGACCAAACGTCTTAGCAGCTAAAATTGAGCAGAGCAAGACAATTAAGAAGCAAATGGATGCCACCAGAGCAGTTTCGGACCCAGATCACTATACCCCACTGATGCTTAAAGATATCCGAAGAATGAAGTCTGAAATGGAGCACCTCAAGGGTAAGTGCGACTATTTTATGTCCTTGTATGCTAGGAACCCCTTAGAAACCCCTACAGCTAAATCTATAGAAAGTAAATTAGATAACTCGGTTAACAATGACAGTAATAGTAACTCAAAAAGGAAGCAACATGACATCTCTGAAAACTCTGATAATTGTAGTGAAACCAACGACGGTTTCGTTAAACCAAACCGATCCTCTCAGCAAATTAAAAAAAGCAGTTAACCTTAAGGACGCTTCTAACCACATCACCACTAAAACAGATTTAGTCCATTAGATAATACAAATACTAGCATGCCCTCTCAATCTGACACTACTCTCGCTACCCAAGATAATAATTCCTCCCCGCAAGCACCCACTCCCCCAACCCGTCTGTTCCCCCTATTATGGTGAAACCACCAGAAAACGTCAAATACAACACTTACCTGAAACAACTCGCAGAATAATCCCAAGCTAAATATCTAGGTCGAATTAACGGCGAATTCTTAAAAATTATACCACACACACCAGATGGCCATCGCACTTAGACATAATTTCTTAAAGAAAAAAATATTGAACATTACTTTATAAACGCTAGGCACTTAAAACCAGTAAAAGTCGTAATTAGAGGTCTCCCCATAGACATGGACACAGATGAGATAAAGGAAATTTTTACTCAGCAAGGATTCAAAACTCACAAAATCACACAAATGACTAGAAACCGAACTCGGCAGCCTATGCCCCTATTTCAAATCCAATTATTACCTACTTCCAACATTGAAGAAATTTACAATAATAGCTGGATTTTATCGAAAATCCAGTTTGTGCCAACTGTCAAAATTCTCATCATCCTGTTTCTTAAAGGGGGTGCGTAAAATTCCCCAAACCACGAAAAATTACTACACAAGGCCCCTGGAAACTATACTCCGAAATATTAAATCCAAAAACACAAGAAACTGTACAACCTATCCTATCAACCAACCAAGAACCAGCCCCCATTTACAGCCATAAAACAGAACAATTTCGTTTAAAAAAACCCTCAGCATCAATTAATTTAAAAAATAACCCAAGCTCAAACACATCTGGATTTCTTGAATTATTCCAAGTCATGCGTGAAATTGAATCTATCTTCGGCTGGCAACTAATTACAAAATTAACGAATGAACTTAAGAAAAACCTCAATAACCTCAGATAAAATGGATAAAATGTACATTTTATTTCTTATCATAGAAGAGCTCAACAAACCTGAACACGAATTAAATAAAAAATTTTTATACAAATAATTTTGCTGTTATTTATTTAACTGAATTATGTATGCCTAATTGCTCAAACCTAATTATCCCATGCTCCTTAAATTAATACTGAAGCTTTTTTACTTTTATTTCCTTTAAAATAAAATTTAGCTGATTGCCTACAAAAAATCCAATTATTTTTCTAAGTCCAGCAGGCTTTCCCCAATTCTTAACCCCTCCCCCACTACTATTCGGCCTTCCCTCAAAATTCGCATGGACTGAAAAGAGCCTAAGCCCCTGCCCCCCTAGCACACGTGACTATCGCCTTCCAACCAACGCTCTTCTCTTGGCCAAATTCGATGCTTTCCTGACTTCAATTCATTCAGCCTCCACCCGCCGCCACTGCTGCCTGCATGCTTCTCCAATCGTCACTCTCCGAAAGTATTATCCTACAGTATCGTTCCCATAAAATTTAGTTTTTTATGTTATGTTAATGTTATTTTATTTATAAAAATGAGAAATTAGAACTTATTTCGAAATATGGATAATGTTAGTAACGAAATTTAAGATCATAAAACTGTGTACAGTGATAAAAACCGGAGAAAATTGTTTGTATGCAGATCAAGCTAAATTAAAATATAGATGACACAACTTTCTCATTTATATATCTTTTCTAAATGTATCAACTGTACGATATTTTATCTTGTACGGTACAGAGGCATTGTGGCGAATATTTGGTTACAAAGTATTCTTTCGAAAGAAATGCTATTCAAATAAATAAAAATCAAATAATTTATATCTACATATACAGTGGTGGCCAAAATTGAGGACACTTTTGGAAATTTTTATGTTTTCGAACTTTGTATGCTTATAGAAAATGTTACGTTTCGCAAAATGCAAACTTGTATATATCATTTTAAAGAGAATATATTATTGAATTCAATACAAAACACAAAATTCAATTATTTGCAATACAAAAAAGTTATATGTACTTTAATATAAATAAAAAAAACAAAGTTATGAAGTGCTTTGTAATGTCTAGCTTTCCTGGCTAATCACTGTTCTTGTTCTGAGAACCAATCAAATGTTAGTAACTGCCAGTAGAAGCTGACATCATGTATACACTTGAAACATTTCATTATTTTACCTTGTTCTGTAGAAGGAGGACCTTTTCTTATACACTGCAATTAAAAGTAGGAATTTTTGTAAAAAATTTTAATATTTAGTCAAGAAGCAATGACATCGAATAAAAGAGTAGATTGAACACCTAGAAAGAGATGTAATATTATTGTATTATGAGAAAGTGGTCTTTCCTATGCTGAAATTGCAAGACAGGTGGGTGGTTTAGTCCGAAAGTTTTGTTTACGATATCAGGAGACAAATTCAATAAAAAGCAAAGAAGAAAAAGACCGAAAAAGGTGCACCACATCTATTGATGACAGAAAAATTAAAAGACTATGTCTCCAAGATAGAAAAATGTCATCTGAATGATGCTGATGTTTTTGTCAGTTCAAGAACTATCAGGAGAAGATTAGCAGATGTTGGACTGAGAGGTAGAATTCCAAGAAAAAAGCCTTATCTTAATTTTCATTAACGAAAAAAAAAAAAAAAAAAAAAAAAAAAAAAAAAAGTCTACAGTGGGCAAAGGAAAACATTAATTGGACAGATGATCAGTGGTCACAAGTTATATGGAGTGATGAAACTAAGATATCTTTCTTCGGTAGTGATGGGCGAAAATATGTAAGACGTAGAATAGGAGAAAAGCTACATCCTGACTGCATTCAAGCAACTGTGAAGAACCCACGTAGTGTTATGATTTAGTCATGCATGTCAGCAGATGGTATTGGTCGCCTTCATGTCATCGATGGGACACTGAATGCCAGAAAATACATTGACATTATTCTAGAACCAAAAATTCTACCTTCCATCAGAGATCTCTTTCCCAACAATGCTTCGTTTATTTTTCAGCAGGATTCTGCGCTTTGCCACACTGCCAAAATATCGAAAGAGTGGTTTCGTACAAAGAGCATTAAATTGTTGTCATGGCCAAGAAACAGTCCTTACCTCAATCCTATCGAAAATTTGTGGCACCGTTTGAAAACTCTTGTCCGACTGAGGTGCCCATCAAATAAAAGGGAACTAATTGAGGCTATAATTGTTTCCTGGCATCCTGTAATAACGAAAGAAGAGTTTAAAACTCTTCGTAGCTCAATGAAACATCGATGTGAAGCTGTAATAAAAACTAAAGGGTACTCTACTAAGTACTGATAACTCACTGCAATCATCACTATCTAATGTATATAGATAACTATTATCATTTAACTTTTTTTATTGCAAATAATTTAATTTTGTGTTTTGTATTGAATTCAGTAATAAATTCTCTTTAAAATGATATGCACAAGTTTGCATTTTGTGAAACGTAACGTTTTCTATAAGCATACAAAGTTCAAAAACATAAAAATTTCCGCAAGTGTCCGCAATTTTGGCCACCACTGTATATAAGCATAAACACAAAAGTCCGCAATATGAATACATAAATAAAAAAAATTAAAATAATTATTTAAAGAACTATAATTCAACCATGGAACTCGAATGATTAAATTGAAATTCTAAAATCAAAAGAAACGTCTAAAAGTAACAACTGTGATTAAAAAGTATAATATGAAGTAAAATATGTGCAAGAAAGGAAAAAAGATAATTTTTTCGCTCGTCTGGAAAGTTCTCTAAGTGAATTTATCTCGGCACAAAATTAAATTTTTTACCAAATTTGTCAAGATTTTGTTTTTAGGCATAATAATCGGAAAGTGAAAGAAAACTCCCGATTTCTGTCAAATTACATATATTGGGACAACCCTGTACGTGAATCAAATATATATCTTAAGTCGCACTTTTGAGACATAAAAAGTGCAAGATGAATTTCATCAATCAATCCAGAAGAACAAGATATATAGAAACAAAGAATTTGAATCCTACAAGTTCTTTAATAGAACTGTCTCCCCATCCTTTTGCTTGCTGTACATGCTTATTTCTAGCAAGTGCTTCAAATAGTACTTTTATAAAATTAAACATTTTTCTGCTCCATAACACAAGGTTGATACAGGGAATTCGATCGGAGACCTTGAATTGTTCAATGAACTTGCAAGCGAGAATAGACCCATTCTTGTTTTACCGCTGTCTTTTAAATTCTGAGTGGCGGCGATTGCCTATGCATGTGGAAACTTGATTTGTTAGTAGTTATCGGGAGCGGTAGTGCAGGTACTTTTGTAATGATTTAGTAATTTCTTATTGATCTAAAAATTAAATTAAAGGCTGCAATATAAGAAGATAATATGAATGACTAGAGCTTCGTTTGCAGTATTAAAATCTTGACGTAATTGTTTTTTCCGGTGCGAGTTATCAGGACATACTCAGTTATCAGTAGTAGTTTAATTTCTGATGCTGATCAGTATTTGTTTTTTTCCTCGCACTTTTTATTTTTGTTAAAAGTAAGTCAACGCTGTTTTTAGTTAAACGGTAATTGGGAAAATCCATTTGTAATTTTAACAAATGTAATCATATAAAAGTCCCAAATGCAGGAATCTTGAAAACTTAAGTATAGTACTTTTAATTGCTGTCAGTTTTTAATAAATTATTTGATGACACTAAATTCTTTTTCGTTGCTGTTTGAATGCTTTGATTAAATAGTTAGGTATATAGTGATATCATTTTGTAGATGAATTTTTTTTAATGTTGCACCACTATTATTTTATTTGTAATTGTTCTAAATTTGTATTCATCCTTTGAGTGATTTAGGGAGACATTTTGACTTAATTCTGTCTTGAAGATGTTCAGCTGTGAAAGTTTTTGAAAGAATTGTTTGGACTAAGTGTACTAAAGGGTTTAATTCTTTAAGGTATTTATAGTGAAATTCAGGTTTTAAATTTATATATTGTATATCATAGGAATTTATTTTATTGAAAACATTTTTATAAGATTTGAAAAATTTGTCTATTTTAAAGAGTATAGAGCTGACAGTCTTAGGGAATTCAGTTTGCAAGTTTTATGGTTTTTTAGAACTTCATCTGTGAAAATATTTTTTGCGAATAAGAATGAAAAAAGAAATTATATTTTTGTAATTGTATATCTTTAACTTAGGTATTGTTTCCTGTATAAAATTTGGGCTGGCTGCATGGCCGTTTTCGTGGTTTTCACCATGTGTAAGCTGTATACGAGTCAGTTTCCCTTAGAAAGTCCTCCACGAAGGCATCCCTCCGCTTAGGCAGATAGCCCTAGTGTGCTTTTCCATAATTAAATAAACCAAACCTGTATAAAATTTTAAATATTAATTTGTTTTTCTTTTTATAACACTGAACAAATTAAAAAATATATATTTTGTCTTTTACTGAACTGTAATATTTGTATTGTGATTTTGAGCATGGCATCAATTTTGAGTTTTACTACATTGTTTTGGACTGTCTTTGGTTTAATCCTAGTATCCAGTGCACAAGATATTTGGCTACTTTTGGCGACTTTATGATAGCAGTAAACAGGACATATACGATTAGTAGTTAAACAAGTCATTTTGGTGTTGGCGATAATTTTCAAAAACGTGCCAAAGCTGCACCGTATACTAGGATTTTACCCTATCTTTTATTTTTATGGAATGTACAATTATTTTGCTGTACATAAATTATTACATCTAGTATAAGTTGTTTTAAAATGTAATGCTCTTCAGTTTTCTGCAGTATTTTGCTTCTGGTGTGTACTCTGATTTTTTGCTGTGTATTGTGTGGTTTCACTACATGCTCTTGTACCTGATAAAAATATAATCCCTGTTTGTCATTTACAATTTCTTAAGTTCTCTGAGAAATAATAAAAACAGAAAATGAGAAAATGCATCATAAGTAGCATTCTGCTTACCATTATTATGTTCTTTCCTAGAAACCCAAATTTTCATCACATCTTTTATTTGTGTATCTTTATTACTATATTTTTAAATGGCTTTATATCTCATTCAATGAAATTCAGTGTGTGTTCACATAGAGTATCATTTATTAGTTCTCTAATCTGGTAAAGAAGCATTCTGTGATTTTGACTTACTTTTAACAAAAATAAAAAATGCGAGGAAAAAAACAAATACTGATCAGCATCAGAAATTAAACTACTACTGATAACTGAGTATGTTCTGATAACTCGCACCGAAAAAAACAATTACGTCAAGATTTTAAATGAACTGTAACCCATGTTCTCATGCTGTTTGACAGTTTTTTTCTTTTCTTATGCTACTCTCACATGTGCAGTGTAGATAAAGAGTTTTAACTAAAATGCACTTCTATTTTGAAGTAGAACTATTTTTAAGCTTGCAGTGGTTTGTAAACAGCCCTTTTCTTACAAAAATTTGATTGTCCCAGCTCCTGTCATGCCTCAAAGACAATATTTCTGAGTACTTAATATTTCAAAGAAAATACCTAGCTGGAAATCAGTCATGGGTTTTTAAGTGGCTGGACAGATGTCCCTTTGTGGATTTTAATGTGCAAAGTATTGTGTTAGTAGCCTAAATGGTACTTTTCTGTTATCAGAACCGAATTTAGAAAGGTACAAATGTATGTGCGTGTGAATGTAAGCATGTGTGTCTGTATGTATGTATATGTACAAATACATACATTCATGCTTACATATAGTATACATGAACGCATATCCATGCATACAATGCTTACATACATACATTTCTGGATCCGGTCTTGATAACAGAACAGTACCACCTAAATTTCAACGGTTGATCTTTACAATATGGTAACTGGTAGTTTGGCGACATTTTGGAGGCGATAAAGGTTACTACCTGGGACTTTGGTAATAATGTGAGCAGTACTCAGTTCCGATTACGCATTATTTTGCGTGAGGGAAATGAGAGATCATGGGATATGTCATGTGATATTAATGGTCATGTGATATTAATGGACGGTTGCGGTATGAATTCGTTGGTGACGTTTATAATATAATAGATGATTTAGAGGTAAAAGTTTTTGGATATTTTATTTATTTTATATGTGGAAATGTTCATATTTGGAAAGGGTAAATACTTTTTCGCGATCAGGTAATTTCATATATGTTCTTTTTACCGGGTTTAAAGATTGAGAAAATTGTCATGTATTTTCGTGAAATTTTTCTAATTTATGAGAAAAAAGCAGTGTACATGGATATAGTGAAGAGTGTGCGCAATGCCATTTTTGTGCAATTTTGGGATGTTTTTTTAAGTAAAAATAAGTCGGCGTGTACATGGTTTATGTGTATGTGTTATTTTGAAAAACGCGTAAGGAGTATGGTATTGTGCACTTTTTCTCAATTTTGCAGTAAATATTTGTCATGATTAAGCAGTTTTGTTTGATAAAATTTCTAGCATAAGTATAATTCGGCTAGTGGATTGTTGGAAGAAGTGTTCAGTAGATAAAAAGAAAAGAAACATGTCTTTACTTCGTGAAGACAAAATGGCGGCGGGGAAAAAAAACAGCGGGTTGCTGTAGGAGAGTTGGTTGCCAAATTTTCGCCAAAAAATCGCCAAGTTACCATAATGTAAAGATCAACCATTTCAACTAATGAATTAATTGTATTTAATTGAGTCTGTTGTATTTATTGTATTTGAACTAACAGTTAATGAGTCTGAATTTTTAAATTTTAGTAATTTTATTTCTGCTTTGTGTTATTGGTAATGAGATGTGGAGGTTGTTAAAACCTTCAATAGCCACCCACAAAGATATTAGGATGAAAAATATAAATACATTGTGATCGCAAATTGGCATTTAAAAGACTGAAAGCTTAAAATAAGTCATGACATTCCTGCAAATGAAGTTGCCCAAAGTTTTGTAACATGGGCATCGAACCTCAGTTGTGTTTCGAAATATGACAGATATTTGTGGTAGCCACGAAGATGCACCATTTCAAAACGTTCAATGCATCTTAAAACATACGAGATCCCATGCCTTACACCATGTTGTGAAATGCTGGGGACCTTCATCATCAGAAAAGTCAGGACTTGTTTTTAATGTCTTTAAATTTCAATTTGCTATCACAATGTATTCATATTTTTCATCCTAATATCTCTACAGGTGGTTGTTTCCTGTGACAATCCTTAATATCTTCCCTCTCTTGTTAGGGTTGCATTTCTGACTCTGCATTGCTATGCAATTGAGAGTCGTTTAGCCCTAGAATCTCCTAGATATTTTCTGCAGTTTCTGAAAATATATTTAAAAAATTGCTTATCTTGTAAAATAATATTCGGAAGCGATATTCGGTACTATTCTATTTTCAGGGCCGTAAAAAAATTGCAGCAAAAATGTATGCGCAAAAGCGCCAAATCTAGCAAACACACCCATTTAACAGCGCGCCAAATCTAGCGTATGCGCTGATTTCAGATTGCGTAAGTTTATGTAGTTCTACATTTCTTAAGATGCCATTGAAATACTAGTTATTTTTAAGTCCTTTTTTTGATTTTAAATCCTTTTTTGATATCCTATGGATTTAACAATTTGTGAATTGCCCATGACGAAAAGTTGGCAATAGAATTTTGGGTAAAGTGCAGAATCACCCACTGCTTGACGTGTTTTTAAGAATTGCACATACTCGGTATCCATGTGCACATCTACCTGTTTTCACTTAAAAAAAAATCCTAGAATTGCACAAAAGTGGCACTGCGCACACCCTTGACTTTATCTATGTACACATCGACCTATTTTCACTTAAAAAGTAAAAGAAAATTGACAAAAATCAGATTGTTTTTACCCTTGTAAAAAGTGGCAAACAAATAAGTGAGCGATTCTGCATTTTACCGAGAATATTCTCAAAGAAAAGGCATCATTCATTATAGAAAATTACGTTTGAACAACCAACGAGATGAAATTATGCTTTAGCGATAAGTCGGTAGCGAAATAGTGATGCAGGCATCCATTCAGTTATGTTTAGCAATTTTTATATAAATTATAATAATCTGAAATAGTTATTTACTCTTATGCTTCCATTCAGTCATGTTTAGCCTTTTTCATATATATTATAATAATAAAAAAGTGTTATATGAAATTAGCCTTTCATCTAAATTAAAACATTCATCTTAGATTGTTATTTACTAATATCCAGTCAAAAGTCTTTAATCCGGACTCGTCGGGACTTCAGCGATTCCGGAATCTCGATTTTTCTGGATTATAGATCATCAGTTTAAATCTGATAAGATGGCATGCAGAAATTATAAAATTAAAAATATGAAACCATAATTTATGAAATAAAGAGCAATTATGATCTAAAGGGTATCAAAATTTACAAATAAAAAAAAAAAGCTTAATATTTATTTGTTTACTTTATTAAACATTTCTCTCAACACGCGCATATGTAAAGCATACATTACGCATAGTCGAAATTAGAAAATTGCAACCAGAAAACTATTTGATGTGTACTCGTGATATTTATAATGACGAGGAATTTGATTTAAATCATATCAAAAACAGAATATATCGAGATGAAATACTACATTTAGTAAGGAATTATAAGCTGAATAAAATAAAAACATCTGCCCTGAAGATAAGGATAGTGCTGACAGATCAACTTCCAGTTCATTGTGCGCCGCGACGGTCCCCCCCCCTCCCCCGCAGAGCAGCGTGAAATTGATGAACAGATTACTGAATGACAAATCACCTCTCTGTCACTTTCTTCATGCCTTTATCCATTTTTTGCAGCAACTCCACTTTTTGTTTGATGGACATCGAAACATGCTTTCGCTCTGTAGATCCTTTGGCAGCTCCAGAATCGGCAATTCTTTTTGACATAATCGAAAGTTCAAGCTTACTTTTATGAAATTGCTCTAACAGTCTGCAAAAAATAATAAACCAGATCCTATTTGAAGATTAAGGAACAACGCAATCTGCAACATTAACTGAAATAGATAATTAGATAATTTTAGCTTAGCTTATACCGTCCGTTATACATTGAAAGCATTATGCGCATGCGCAGAAAGTTTGTATCTTTGAGGTCTGGATTATAGATCATTCCGGATTATGGAAGTCCAGATTAAAGACTTTTGACTGTATTAGCCTTGAAATTTATGAGTTTCGTTAAATGTCATTAATAGATAATATTGTAATGAGTAGAATTCCAGAATGACAATTCGTAACTTTTCTTATATACATCCAACCTGAAATCAGATGAATCGGAAGACAGCCGAAATTTTCATCTGTAGTGAATTAGAAAGACATCCTTTTTGTGTGAAATTTTAAGTCCATAACCTTTCGAGCGTTAATAAAGATGGCATGAATTATTATTGCAAGTGCATTGCCTCCTAGCTGTCACAAGTGTTTCTGATAAACTTTAAAAAAAAATATCTTTTTATATTACAAAAATTCATCATGTTATATGCTGAAAAATTGAAAAATATGAAAAAGCTTTGGTTTAAAGACTTTCTCATTGAGACATTTTTCCTACACTGTCAACATCTGTCTTATAATTTGACATCTTGGATAGTATAGTGATCAACACACATTGACAGATTTCTTCACTTATGGGTTTGAGTTTATTTGAGACTGTATTGGCTTTGGGGCCCTTAAAATCTATTGAATTAAAAGCCTTTTGAGATGTTGGCAGAGGCAAAGAAGGATATGAGACATTTAGATTTCACCCTCATGAATTGGGATAGAGCATAGACTAATAGCAGGGGCGTAGCTAGAGGGGGACAAGGGGTGCATCTGTCCCCGGGCGCAGAATCCTAGGGGCGCCAAACTGATGTTACGACATTTTAGAATTAAATGTTTTCCATCCTTGGCAAGCAGTAGGGGACGCGAAATCTTCATTTGTCCCTAGGCACTGAAAACCCTAGCTACGACTCTGACTAATAGCCATTGTTTGCTTTACTTAAATCAAATAAGTAAGTATGCTAACAAGAAGGTTCAATTTCTTTCACTAATGGAATTCTTAACATCATCTAGTGAGGGAAAGCGGTACTTTAACCAGATTTCTGACGATATTACAAGTAAATCCAAAAGCTGGATGAAAGAGATTTATTGGATGGCAAGTTGTTGAATTTCAAGACAGTTTGCTCCTGAAAAATCTAGGAAGATTGAATGTAAATTTTCATGTTTTCTATGATGCAAGCTTGAGTACATATGCTTCTTAATATCTTCTTGAAAGAAAGAGAGTTGCTGAGATTTATATTCAGCTTCTGCAAGCCAAAGATTTTAGAAGCCGCAGATTATCATTTAATTTATTAATTGAATCTTGTACAGATCGTTATACAGTATTTATGTTTAGTTTATTAATTGAGTTTTGTTTAATTAATCTGAACTTTGTACAGATTTGATCTTTGTACTGATTTGCAAACAACAGGCAAATAAAAGAATAAGAAGAAACTGGAAATTAGAAAATTATGCTTATGTAAGAGCAGTTGATAGTTATTGCACTTATGAATGTAGTTGGCACCTCAGCGCAATATTAAAGATTAATGCTTAGTTAAATTATTTTAACTATAGATATCTATAATATATTCAGATGCCTTGCATTTTTAACAGTAATTTTGATTGCTAGTTAAATTAATTGTAATTTTGAATATTGAATGTATTTAGATGCATGGTCTATAATATTAGAGTAATCTTAATTAGAATAATCAGTACTCTTTTGTTATTGGGACCGGATTCAGAAATGTATATATATATATATATATATATATATATATGGATGTATGTGTTCATGTATGTGTGCATGTATTTGTACGTATGTATTTAGATGCATGGTCTATAATATTAGAGTAATATTAATTAGAATTAGAATAATCAGTACTCTTTTGTTATTGGGACCTGATTCAGAAATGTATATATATATATATGGATGTATGTGTTCATGTATGTGTGCATGTATTTGTACGTACATATATATGTACATGTATACACATATATGCATGTAGACACATACACGTATGTTTACATACATACATTCCTGAATCCGGTCTTGATAGGTCGAGCGGTAAAATCGCTGAACACCAGTAGTTCGGTCTGAGGTTTGAATCCCACGAACGGGCTGGCTGCATGGGCGTTTTCGTGGTTTACGAGTCAGTTTCCCTTAGAAAGTCCTCCACGAAGGCATCGCTTCCCTTAGGCAGATAGCCCTTGTGGGCTTTGCCATAATTAAATGCACCACACCGGTCCTGATAACAGAAGAGTATCGAGTATTCTAATTTTAAATACTTTATAATATTGGAGGAAATAAAATAATTTCCTTATAATTGTATGGTAATTTTTCTTACTTTCATAAGCTGCATCAACAAAAATTGGCATTTCTTCCCCCAATTCTTTTCAAAATATAAAACTGTTTCTTAGCATCTTCAACAGAGTGAATTGTACTTTGAAAGTTGAAATTATTTTGTGAAAAGATTTTATTGTGTAAATTTTCATTTGGTATTAAGATGAATTCTGTATTGCTAAATGATAATTACATTGAGACAAAGTTCTGTTTGTAGCTGAATTTTTACTAAAAAGTATAAATGTAACATTTCAAAACAAAGTAGCATTTTCATTAGAAACTTTTTAAGTGACTTCATTGTATGGCATTAATATATTGTATATATTGCATTTAAGTTTCTCAAACCAAGCTAGTATTGAAGTAAAAATGTAGAGGTAAATAAATTTTGAAATCTTTAACTTTGCAGTAGTTGGAATAAGGATGAGAAGAGTTTTAAGCGACTCATATTTTCAATTAATTATCCTAATATCTATGATTAAAGCTTTTTTGTAACTTGTTTTATAGCATTATGTGATAAATTCAAAAGTTTTATTTTGAAACTGATATGTTTGTATTTACATTCATGTATTACTTGTATATTGAAAGTTTTATTTTTGTTTTTAAATTAATTTTGATGTTCTTCTTTCATTATTATTATTTTTTTCTCTGTGCTTATTTTTTCGCATAGTGATCTGTAACTGATGTAACAACATCGTTTCCAGGATGAAAGTACTAGAGAGATACAGATTGCACCGTGATAAGCAAGCATTTTTAGATGATCTCAGACCAAAATATATATTGGCATCTCTTACTATTCGTAAAGTTATCACTCATCAGGAGTCCAAGGAAATCAAATCCCAGGTATGTCACTTTTTAAAGATAAAATGCAAAAGATAAATTTATACTTTTTTGATTGCCGTAATTATTTATGCTGGTGTATTTTGGATGGCGCAAAAGCAGTTATATAAATAATCTTGTTTAAAGTATTATGACTTAAAAAATAAGGGGGAGAAAAAGGACATGAAAATCCCGTGAACAAAGGAAATATTAAACATGCAATATCAGTGAATTTTTTTTACTGATAGATCAGCAGATGTGAGCCTAGAAATGGCTGGAACACTCATGACATAATACCAGCAGATTACGTTTTTTTAAGGCTCTTTTAAAGTTTACATACATGTTATCTTAAAACTGAATGATTTGAAGCAAGCAGTTAACAAAAAATTCAACAGCATTGTATTTGAATCTTAATAGTGCACCTATTTGTCACCTTCAGATGTAGGATGCAAGTGTCTTCAAAGAAGAAAGTTTATAATTATATCAAAAAGTAGTAAATATAATTTTGTCATGTATTAAGAGCGTTTAATACCCCTTTCTCATGTCGATTTTTAATAACAGATGGCGCTACGAATGTTGAGCGATAAAGACTCAAATCTGTAAGACTACCTACAGCCTGGTTACTATGGCAACGACGCTTCCTTCCTCTGTACTCGTTTGGCGGGAAAGTGAGTAAGCCATAAAACACATCCCCTCAGTTGAACAAAAGACCTGCTGTCATTTCTTCCGTCTGTGACTCAGACTGCAGGGTATGTTTTGAACAGGAATAGAACTTTTCCACCTTTGGGTTGAATGAAAGATATCTGTGAGATACGTGCAGCAGTCGCTATTTCTTTTCGCAAAATTTGTTCATCACGCTTTTCAATGTTGCGCAATGTTTCATAATTTGCCGTTATTTTGCGGAAGAAAACAAATTTCATTGCGACATAAAAATTATATATAAATGATTTTATACTTGATGATATGTGTATACATACGAGGGCTATCCAGAAAGTAGATTACGTTTTGGAATAAAAAAATAAACAAAGTATAGGAAACAAATTTTATTATATACAGATGAAAGCCACACTAAATACTACTTTTCTAATTTTTCAAATTAAGGCATTTATCGTAGCGATGTACGAGCTTGGAAATTCCTTCGTCGAAAAATTCGGCCGCCTGCGCCTTCAACCACTTCGTTACCTCTTCTTGCTTTCCATCTTGCACAAAACTTGTGGTAACCAAGCTTTTCGCTGATGATTTCGTGCAACAAACTTCGCGAAATTTGTGGAAAACTCAAAGAAAGTTCCGTTATTGTGAAATTTCGATTTTCACGGACTTTAGCATCGACTTTTTCGAGAAGTTCGGCGGTCACTATGCTGGGTCTCCCACTTCGATCTTCGTCGTGAACATTGGTTCGGCCATTTTGAAATCTTATGACCCACTGACGCACTCCACCTTCAGTGATAATGTTGTCCCCATACACTTCACGAAGCTGCCGATAGATTTCTATCGGTTTACAGTTTTTTGCAGTCAGAAACCTTATTACTGAGCGCACTTCGCAGCTCGCGGGATTTTCAATTAACGCAGACATTTCAAACCGTCACAGTATCTGAACGGAGCACAGCACGAACCTCTCACTAGCACGGCTAGATGCAGACTGAGCTGCGCAACGCTCTGACCCCAAGATGGCCGCGCTAGCCCCGCCCCTAGCGGACACAGACGGAAACGTAATCTACTTCCTGGATGGCCCTCGTATATAGCATGCACATAATATTCCATTTACTCATCCATCCATAATATTTCATAAATTACCATCCATAATATTCCATAAATATGTGTTAGCACTTTCCAGAGCTTTATATATATTTTTTACTTGTATTATAAAATCGTATAACACTCCTAACTATTATTTTTTTACTTCAAAAGTGGATAAATCATTATCAAATTTTTCTAGTACACGGAGAAATGGTCTATGTATCCACACACATAAACATAGTAAAAGATACTATTGTTGATTGAATATCTTTTCGCAGCAATATCAAGATGCAACGAAAATTCGAAATCAATTAATAACATGCATTTTATTACAAAAACACTAGCAGGACGTATTATTTGCACAAAAAACTTAGTGTGAAAATAATTTGCGGCACATTATCTGAGATCCGCTTTGAATGAATACATAAAGTGTTATAATGAACAATCAGTTTTAATATTTCACTTGATACTGAAATGCATAAAATCAAATTGCGTTTCTATGTTTCAGGTTTATAAAATACAGCTGATAATTGAAGGGGTATCAGGTTTATAAAGTACAAGCTGATAATACATGATAAGGGAGAAGAAATTCCTAAATTACAAAATTGAATATTATATTTTAATAAAGTAAAATGATACATATTATAGATACATCCTAAAAAATGATAATATATATATATATTGTATATCGTTGTATACCGTATATATACATTATGTATTTATATGTATATCTACTCTTTTCCGGATGTAACTGTAATTATGTACTGTGCTGGTTTATCATCTTCCTGTAGCGATGCATTTGGATTTGCTGTGTATGAATCTGTTTCATTGAACAGGAACAAATAGGAAACAGAATATTGAAAATTGAATTTTTTTTACAGCATTAGTAATTTATATATATTAGATTGACTAAAAAGAGTATATTCATGCATAACGTATAAATATGCGAAGTGAATACTTTTTGGCAATCACCTTTCTAGGATGATCATTTTTAAAAATAACCAGTACTGTTGAAACACCGGTACGATCTATCTGCCTAAGGGAAAGAATGCCTTCGTGGAAGACTTTCTAAGGGAAATTGGCTCCTAGACACGTTACGCAGGGTAAAACCACGAAAGCGCAACCAGTCCCTTCGCGGGATTCGAAACTCAGACCGAAATACTGGTGTTCAGCTACTTTACCGCTTCGTGCCTCATTTCAGAGCGGATTCGCTATATATGAAACAGAGTAATGTGCTGTTACCATATTTAGCAGCCTGCCTTTTTCCTTGACCTACCATAAAAAAATAAAATAGCAAAATTATAACAGCGTCTCTAAAAAGATGCTTTGCTATATTCTCATTAAATCTTTATCATTCTGCGCTACTAAAAACGAAGTACGATTATTTCAAATTCAAAATTTTATAACATTACTTTACAGAAAGCGATCTCATGTCTTCTAAAAATAAAACCCAACATCTGTTTCTACTCAAGCGCTTACTTTCTAGACAAAGTAATTTCAGTGTAACGTACGTTCAGTTTTATCTAACTTTGAACGGAAAAAAAAAAAAAAAAAACTATGTACATAACAGGCAAAGATATTAACAGCACATAAATTTACTCAATTATATTGGATTACCAGAGAAGAAAAAAATAATTCGATGAGATAATTCTCTGAGAATTCATAAACGCTAAATTAAGAATAAATTTTATAAAATGTTTACTAATGAATACATGTATTTGCATAGTAAGTTTCCTTTTTTAAAAAATTTTTCATCTTTATCACGTTTATCGGAGTGTCATATTTAACTTCACAATTATGCTCCGAAATTTCATTGCTGTAGATTGGATTATTACCAATATATAATTCTACTAGTAACCAGAGCCAGTATTAGAGGTTTTTGCTGCTCACTACAATATCTGTGGCTCTTACTTCTGCCACGCGCCGCCAGTGGCTGAGTGGTTAAGAATATTGATTACTGGAAGTTCGACCTGGTTTCGGTTCGATCCCAGGTGAACCAGCTGGCTGCATGGTTTGTTTTCCTGTTGTGCAACATGAATACGACCCAGTTTCCTTCAGCAATTAGGCTCAGCCGCGGTCGAGCGGTTAAATCGCTGAACACTGGTAGTTCCGACCTGGGTTCGAATCAAGGCGAACGGGCTGGCTACATGGGCGTTTTCATAATCTTCCCCATGTGTAACGTGTATGGGGAGCTTTGCTATAAACTAAACTAAGCCTTCAGAAACGTTCTCCACGAAAGCATCTGCTATCTGCCACCTCGTGGCTTTGCTATATTCAAAGCGCCTAACCCAATTCTAGCACTCAGTTCCTCTCTAAATTCTAGCGGGCGAGCGCTAAAGTCGCCTATTACTGGTAGTTCAACCTCGGCACATTATCTGAGTTCAGCTTTGAATGAAAACAACATAAAGTGTTATAATGAACGATTAGTTTAAAGATTTCACTTGATACTGAAATGCATAAAATCAAATTGCGTTTCTACATATCAGATTTATAAACTACAGCTGATAATTGTAGGAATATCAGGTTCATAAAGAACAGTTGATAAATACATGAGAAGTGGGAAGGAATTCATAAATTACAGAATTTAATGGTTGTAACGAAAATTTTAAGCACGAACGTTCTTCATAAAGTTATGAAAAAAAAAGCAGTCAGTACCTTTAGTGCGGATAGTAATCACTACCAAAAATCTATGCTTTTCTGCCAATTTTTTGGTAGTTTTTCAAAACCTTCGGCACGGAAACTTGGTGGCCCGAGTCCAAACACAGGTCAAGCTCATTTCGGACGTCTTGTGCAGAAGTGAAGATAGGACCAGCAAGATGTAGCTGAAAGTCCGAACGTGCGATGTCGGGGTTATATGGTGGATGTGGTGAAAGATCCCTTTCGAGTCCGTACAGAGGCCAGCCGGTGAATGCAGACATGTATGGTATTATCTTGATGGAACGTTACCTTTCTGCGCCAGAACTCAATTCGACTCTTTTCCTTGATAGCAGCGTCAACATGCACTAGCATCTCGTTGTATCCTTTACTGTTTTCCATATACAAATAGTATATGGAAAAAGGGTTTTACCTTTTTCCATATACTATTTGTGATTAACGCCACGGCAATCCCACCAAATACAAAAGAATGATCTTTTTGTTAGTCAAATTACGCTTTATGATGCTGCCGACGGACTCACGGGCGCAGATCAACTGAATTTTTGGCCTATGTTGTTGAAATGAATTTATTTTTCAACACAAGTGACTATCCAGATCACCAGATCCAAAGCATGATCTTTTCGTTAGTCAAATTACGCTTTGCGACGCTGCCGACAGGCT
Source organism: Stegodyphus dumicola (assembly GCF_044657685.1). NCBI lineage: Eukaryota > Metazoa > Arthropoda > Arachnida > Araneae > Eresidae > Stegodyphus > Stegodyphus dumicola. The sequence continues at coordinate 108,675,031 of NC_140775.1, forward strand.
CACCGGGCGCAGACCAGCTCCCTTTTCGACCTATATTGTTTGTGTAAACTTGTCTAACTTTGAAAGAAAAAAAAAAAAAAACTATGTATATAACATGCAAAGATGTTACAGAACATAAATTTACTCAATTTTATTGGATTACCAAAGGAGGAAAAAATACTCAGATAACTCTCTTAGAATTCTTAAATGCTAAATTAAGAATAAATTTTATAAAATGTTTACTAATAAATACAAGTATTTTAAATAATAAATTTTTCCATCTCTACATATACCACGTTTATCGGAGTGTCGCATTTGACTTTACAATTAAGCTCCGAAATTTCCTTGCTGTAGATTGGATGATTACCAATATACTTAAAATCCTACTAGTAACCAGGGCCACTATTAGGGATTTTTGCTACTCAGTACATTATCTGTGGCTCCTACCACATGCCACCAGTGACCGAGTGGTTAAAACTACTGAATACTGGAAGTTCGAACTGGTTTGGGTTCGATGCCAGACGAATCAGCTGGTTGCATTGTTTGTTTTCACCGTGTGTAACATGAATACAAGCCAGTTCCCTTCAGCAATTAGGCCCTCCCGCGGTAGAGGAATTAAATCGCTGAACACTGGTAGTTTCGACCTGGATTCGAATCAAGGCTAACGGGCCGGCTGCATGGACGTTTTCATAATTTTCTGTATGTGTAATGTGTATGGGTTGTCAATTTCTCTAAGAAAGTTCAACATGAAGGCATCCTACTGTGCTTTGCCATAATAACCTAATCTAAGCCTTCAGAAAATGACTCCACGAAGGCCTGCCATCTTAAGAAGGTAACCCTCGTGGCTTTGCTACATTCAAAGAGCCTAACGCAATTCTAGCAAGCGAGCCGCCGAACACTGGTAGTTCATCCGGAGTTCAAGCCTCGATAACGAGTTGGATGCATGACCGATTTTGGTGTTTTCCAAATTCACCTGCTTTGGCGTAATCAAACTCTATAATTCTAAACAAACTGACGTTCGGTTCGGCTCCAACTGCTCTAGCACCACGTTCCAAATTATAACTACAGTTCAACAAATAAATGTCTGGCGTATACATTCGAATAACCTAAGTAAAAAAAAAAAAAGGGCTTTTTAATTTCTTCCACAACCAAGCATGCATGCACATAAAGCGAATAAAGAAAAACTTATGGAGTGCAATAGGGTTCTAATCCATAACATATTTAGTTAGTGATCGCCATCATTGGTAGCTATAAATATGCTATATTGACGGGAAGGAGAAAATTTTACTTCCTGAGTAAGCTAATTCAGAACTAGTCATTATTTCATCTGTCATCTTAAATTTAGGATGTCAAATTACGTGACTAACAAAAACCTAGTATTTATATGAAGCTTGATAAAAATCAAAGTTTTGAAGACGGTATATGTGATCATGTTCGGTTGATTACCATTATGATCAGCAAATAACAACAGCAATTTACTGATGTCTTTCTTATCTTTATATTCAGATGTAGTTTTCAGGGCAACTAGAGAAAATTTATTAATTACTTTTATTATTTTTAATACTTTATACGTATGAAGATACATACTTGTAGGAAGAGAGATATAAATATCATATTCGAACAAATAAAAATAAATCGTGACGTGAAGACTCTAGAGATACGGCTTCTGATTGCTTTTCAATTTTTTACCATATTAGTAACGATATAATCGAATAATCTTTCAAAGATTATTGTTTACTGATTTTAGGTAACAACTAGAAAACATTTTTTTCGAACTTATCCTCAAACAAGTTTGCTATTGGTAATGAATACTGCTGTATCATGAATCAGGTACGGCGCTATGCATTTTGCTGACTTTGTACGCAATAAATTCTGTTGTCAAGTGCCCTTCCCACAAAATTCTAAAATTTTATTGCTTGATGCTTCGCTGAATTTTACAATTTTGCTGTACTTAAATTCTGCCGTACCGGCAGTGATCATGATTTCAAATTCCCCCTCCCCGAGATTTACTGTGTTATCTGAAAAACAGCTCACAAGTTGCTAAAAATAGCTATAAAACTGGTTCCACAGCTTTTAGCAACGGCCTCCCGTTGTGCGTTTGGAAACTCAGCTTTTGAAAGAAAAGGAAGGGGAATAATTTCTCTCTGACTACAGTATAGATGAGGTCCGTGACTTTGTTTGAGCTACTGCAGAATGTTCTGAAGTACACTTTTTTTCTGTTTCGGCAACATTCATCTTGAGAATTCAACACTTGTTCATTAGCCCTTAGTAATTGACAGAAATGCTTTTAGAAAGTAGTGGGTTCATTGATACCAACAAAATGGTTGGTATCAATAAACTGGCGATACGTTAGTTTCAGTTGTTGGGTTCAAATGAACCTTTCAAATACTAAAAAAGTCCTTTTGCATAATCGAAAGAATTTCATCTGAGAATAATTTTTCTACTTAAAAATGAGTTTTGCAGTACTTTTTAAATACTACTTGTATTTTTATTTTCGAAAATTTTCATAAATATTGTAATTAATTATTTCCAATTTTAATAACTCGCAGAAAAAACACAATTTTCAAGAAATTTTTTTATTATGGTTATTCAAACTTATACTAATATACAGCATCTTTTATATTCCTTATACATTTGACACTGCATGCTTCAACCTGCATGTAAGTTTCTGTTCCTTAGTAACTCCTGACCCAGAGACGTCTCAATGAAAGCCAAATCATGCACAAAATTTTCACCTGAAAAAAAAAAAAAAAAAAAAAAAGAAAATGATAAAATATTTTTAACACTATATTCTCGACCCTCCCCCAAAAAAAAGAAATTGCAAGAAATACAAATTTCTAACAGAAAAATGCATTTTCAAACAGCTGAAATTGTTTCACAAATTAATAATGCAGATAGCAAATGTAACATATGGCACTATTGCCACTCAGTGCAATCTCTGCATATCCTAAATTCTGCTGGCTGATGTCTTCGTAAGTTCTGAACATTTTTTTTGCCTCTAAATTCTGCTGCTCAGTGCCCTCTGTTAAATTATAAAATTTTGCTATGCACTATTCTCTAAATTCTAAAAATTTTGACTACCACTGGTTGCACAGGCCCTGATCAAAGCAAAGAGGCAAGATGCTACCTGCTATTGATAAACTGCCTTATAAATACCACAAATCTAAATAAATATCAGTTTTATTTCCAAAACAGAATTATCTCACAGCTAAAGCATTGCCTTTGCAGAAAATCTTCTAAATGGAAATAGAATTGCATCCACATTACATGTGCAGAATCCCAATAATTCATTATAAACAGTTCCAAACCATAGTTAGGCTTAGAACTCACAACAGTATTCTTCTTGGAAGTCTTCCTAAGGAAATGGTAGTATATTCAGGGAACATGTGGGCAAAATCATGACAGTATATCACAAGCCTAATTCTTGACCATACATACTAGAAAGATCACAGAAATTCCTCACAGGAAGCTAGATTCATATAACAAAATTTCATGCAACATATGGCATATGGGAAAAAGCAAGGACATTATAATCACTAGCATAGTGCTCACAGCTGATTATCACTAATGCAGATATATATTTACTAATATTTAGAAGATGATGTCAGAGGAATGATGAAGTATAGCAAAATATACAAAACATTAGTCCTTAAATCCAACACATTTTCTGATTTTCATACCATCTAGAATAATAGATTTGACGTTAGGTACAGTATCAGAATTTTGGGTACATGAAATGTGAAATGGTTTTTTATTTTCAGTCACTGTTTCTAGTAATTTGTTCGAAAGTAACAAATAAGCTGGTTTCAGTCTGTCAATGAAATGTTAACTTGTCTGTCCTTAATTAAGACTCGGAAATATTTATCATATTTTTTCACCACAAAAAAAAATGGTCCCTCAATAAGCAAATTCAAGTGCCTTTTTCACACGATCAGTTCTCACAAACACATGAGAACATGATCTCAAGTCTTTATGCATAAATATTTTATGTTTGTTAGCAGTTGATAAACTGGTGCTGATCCATAAAAGACAGTAAATTTGTTACAAATGGTTCAGGTTTAGTTTTAGTGGTAGGTAGTCGAAAAACTCACATGGTAACCTTATTTGCATAAAATATACCATTTGAGCTACAGAGTGATTAGTATCAGGACATATTGCAACTCTGAATCCTAGAAGGATTTCTGTCCATCTGATGTTGCTGTGAGCCTTTATTGCATTTTTTTTAAGTTCTGAGAAACTGCTCAATTTTCCCACTGCAATGTGGGTGGTATGGAGTGGAACATAAAACTTTAGCACCACATACTTTTGCAAGGCTCTTGAAAGGCTGCGACTCAAACTGTCTTCCTTGATCTGAGATTATGGAACTAGGCACAACAAATCTGCTAATCCAATGATTGTAAAATGCTTTCACAACCATTTCTCTTGTGATATCTGGTAAAGAAACTACTTCTCCCTAACAGGAAAAATGGTCAATAAATGTCAGATAATACGTCCTACCAGCAGATGGTGGTAATGGCCCAATCAGGTCAACTTGCACAATACTTAATCTAGCATGAGGTGCTTGGAACTCGGCTATTTTAGATTTTGTATGCCTGTTGACTTTGCTCCTTTGACAATTAACAGGACTTTAAGTCTATTCGTGAATTTCTTTCTTTATATTTGGAAAGATAAATTTTTCAGTCATCTCGTTGACAGTTGTCCTGATACCAGAGGAACAAAATTATGAATTTGATGAAACATTTGTTGTCTAAATTGCTTTGAAATAAAAGGCCTGATACTGGTTGTTGAGCTGTCACATCTTAATGTTTTCCAAAATGCTAATGTAGATGATTTAAATTTCAGTGAAGCACTACCTGTCATTAAATGTTGCAATTTTACATTATATTCTTGAGCATCTGCTACTGCTTCATAGCCAGTAACTGAGACTACTTCAACTGCAACTAAATTTTCTTTGGCATCAATATGCTGAATATCAGTTGAAAATTCCGATATATACTGAAGTTGGTGTTGTTGTCTGGGTTATGCCTTCCCATTCTTTTGCTTCTATGCATATGACAGTGGCTTGTGATCAGTAAGTATGATGAATTTGCGTCCTTCCGATACATGTTTAAAATGCTTGACAGAAAGATATATTCCTAAGAATTCTCTGTCATAGGTACTATAAACCTTCTGTGCATTATTTAATGTTTTAGAGTAGAACACAATAGGTTTTCAGTCTTGTTCTTGTTCTTCCAATTGCTGCAATACTGATCCTATAGGAAAGTCTGATGCATCTGCACACAAAGGGTAATCCATTGGGAAACACAAAAGGGCACCATTGACTAAATCAGATTTGCACTTCTCAAACTGGTGAATTCCTTCATCTGTGCAGGCCTACCAGCGGCAGAGCGGTAAAATCGCTGAACACTGGTAGTTCGGTCCGAGGTTCGAATCCCGCGAACGGACTGGCTGCATGGGCGTTTTCGTGGTTTTCCCCATGTGTAACATGTATATGAGCCAGTTTCCCTTAGAAAGTCCTTCACGAAGGCATCCCTTCTCTTAGGCAGATAGCCCTAGTGTGCTTTGCCATAATTAAATACACTAAACACCTTCATCTGTGCATAGAACTTTACAATGATCTTTTTTTATCACCCTTTAACATTTCGTGTATGACTCCTTGAGTTTCTGCAGCATTTTTCAAAAAGCATCGATAAAATTTTATCATGCCCATAAATGAACAAAGCTCATGTATTGTCGGTAATTTACATTGCAGATTACTTCAACCTTTTCTGGCAGCGAACAGGAACCTTCTGTAGTTATGAGGTAACCCATAACTTATGTTTAATATGTAAATCATAATGTAATATCCCACCACATTACCCATTTCCAATTCTCAGATGTCCAGTGTCTTTTCTCGACACCACTGAAAATGAAGTCTTGCATGTCGGCAGAACTGAGTGATTTTCTTACAGGCACCAAAACTATACATTCCTATCCCTCTGCAATTCACTGCGCATAGTTCTAGCTGAAATTTGTTGGGAAGAGCCTTGGTTGACGATTTGTGATAGTTGAATCCGTGTTCTGCCGTACAATTCATCGGAGATACCGCCGATCACTGTCTTTGAAAACTATGCTCGAACTGCAGTTACATTTTTTAGAGAAGGATTCGAAATCGATGCCCCCACTAAATGTGCACCAACAATAAGCCCCTTTTTCAAATGGTGAACGATCTGCCGCCTTTTTTTTTCCCCATTTTACTTCATTCATCATGAAAAGCACTCTTACACCTTACTTATACTGGCATTTTAACCAAGTATAATCCACATCATAGAAAAAATTTGGATATTTCATCCCTAGCATGCATTCAGATGAAAATCTGAAAGGTTTCTTATTGATTGGCCAGTGTGTGTATTATTATATTATGCAACATGAGGCAGCATTAACATGGGGAGCTGGGAAGGCTTCTAATGATCACCTTTCTCTCTTGTGAGAGCAGGATGCACTGAAATTTGATGTCCTTATTTTTTAGCATGGTTATGAGTTTTGTAGACAAGTGGATCATCCATGTTCAAGATATAAGCAATCATCTTTCCACGATACTCAATTTTGTATGTCTTCTTCTCAAATATCATTGTATGGATGTCCTTCCAGCTGAATCAGGAGTCCTGAATTGTGATAGGATTAATGCAAGCCACTTGTTTGGTGTAGCAGAATCTATCTTGATTCTCCTGGATTGCATCGTTGTCAGTGTACATGTCAGGCTGGGTAAGTAAGTAAGTAAGTTTTAGGCTTCCCTGCTCCGTGAACTAAATCACACTGCAGGCCTACTCCCCCTTTGGGCACGTCGTGGAGGTTCAACCTCCACTATTATCCTCCAAGGGAGCAGCGCACCACCTGGATAAGACACCAGGCAGCATCGGTCGTCTAATGCTCCTACCAGTCGCTTGGGCGAGCCCGTCACAGCGGGAGATTACCCAGCGAACCTGGGGGAAAACCTCCGGGCTACTAGTACCACGCCGCGCTAGGACGTGCCAAACTCCGAGGCCGGCCAATAAGTGACCTTTCCCAGAGCCTTCAGAACCACTAAGTTCATAAATTTTATACCCTCGTGGCCGAGACTGCCTAGGTACAGATCCTAGCCAGTAGCTTCGCAGAGTTCTCTACATCAACCCCCGGGGGGGGGGAATGTCAGGCTGGGTACTGGCATTTCTATTTCCATCAGCTTTTTTGCAACATCAAAAACCTTCATTCTCATGTTAGCAGACACTTTCCTTACTCTTTCTGGCTGGTGACAAATAGTTTTATTTCTTCTTGGCTCATTGCCGGAATCTGAACTTCCGCCGATCGGCTTATAGCAGCTATCATCATTTAAATTTTCTTGCCTGCGGGGTCACCAGATTTTATGACTTTCATCATCCCCAGGTTGCTGTTCAATGCTATCCGCTTGCTTTGAAGAGTTTGGAAACTTTCATCTCTGCATGCTCATTTTTGCTTCTGCAGGAAATCGTTATGAGCAAGCATTTTAAGGTGTTTGAAGAAATCAAGGTCACATTCTTCAGCAGCAGTGAGAGGAACCACTACTTTCGAATATATATTCCAAGTTTGTGATCTCAGAAACAATAAACTGGAAAAAATTGCTCATTAATAATGCAGAAATCAGTAAAAAATTCAATAAAACCATATGGCACGCTAGGCCTTCCTACAGTGCTCCTAACTGAAGTTGGCGCACCAAACTACTATAGCAGTATCAGGCGAAACACAAAGCGAGGGGAACTAGCAACTTAACGCTCACTGTCTCGGAGTCCTCTCCGCAAACGATATCTATACCCTCTTAAGCAATGTCCTTGCCTTATAAAGGACATGTTGTAGCATACAGGAAAGTCCCTCATGTCCAATAGAATTCCTGTAAATCCAACGTATCTTTTTGCTTTATAAAGCACATGTTGTAGCATACAGGAAATACCCAATGTCCAATAGAATTCCTGTAAATAAAACGTGTCTTTTTACTCAGTACAATTGTAATTTCACTTTCGATGCCAAGTTATTAATTTCCAATACTTTCAAAAATTTCTAAAGCCTATCAAAATACACAATGTAAATAATTGTATTGGAGATCTTTCTTTGTGGAGCTTTTCCTTGGAGAACTGGAGTTATACTGAAATTACTGATGAATGAAACCAAAATATTTCATTGCAGATAATGTTTACATTGAAAAGTATAACATTTAGTGCAGAAAATGCTCACAACAAGTTAGCAGCTATAAATGAAAGCACACAGGAATATTTGGAAGCATAACTGGATGAGGAAACATTCGGAAAGAGATATCTCCTGCAATGGGAATGAGCACAGGATATGTAATCTTCAAAAGTTGATTACTGAAATAAGGCAGAGTTCATCAGATACATTTTTTTTACAGAAACAGTGACTTTGTGGAGGTCATTACAGAAATGTGGTTATACTTAAATTACTGATGAATAAAACCAAAATACTTCATTGTAGGCACTGTTTACTCTGAGAAAAACATGGTGCAGAAAATGTTCAAGTTAGCAGCTACGGGAAAAGCACACAGGAATATTTAGAAGCAGAAGTGGATGTGGAAACATTCGGAAAAGAGATCAATTTAATTTTCAGCAATCGCGTGCAGCACTGGAGATGCTCTCTTCAAACATTGATTACTGAATTATGGTACAGTTATCAGACACATTTTTCTACAGAAGCAGTGACTTTGTGGAGGTCTTCCTTGGAGAAATGGAGTTATACTGGAATTACAGAAGAATGAAACCAAAATACTTCACTGCAGGCATTGTTTTACATTGTGAAGTATAACATGTGGTGAAGAAAATGTTCACATGTTAGCAGCTATGGAGAAAACACACAGGAATATTTAGAAGCAGAAGTGGATGTGGAAACATTCGGAAAAGAGATCAATTTAATTTTCAGCAATCGCGTGCAGCACTGGAGATGCTCTCTTCAAACATTGATTACTGAATTATGGTACAGTTATCAGACACATTTTTCTACAGAAGCAGTGACTTTGTGGAGGTCTTCCTTGGAGAAATGGAGTTATACTGGAATTACAGAAGAATGAAACCAAAATACTTCACTGCAGGCATTGTTTTACATTGTGAAGTATAACATGTAGTGCAGAAAATGTTCAAATGTTAGCAGCTATGGAGAAAGCACACAGGAATATTTAGAAGCAGAAGTGGACGTGGAAACATTCGGAAACGAGATCAGTTTAATTTTCAGCAATCGCACTGCAGCACAGGAGATGCTATCTTCAAAAATTGATTACTGAATTAAGGCAGAGTTCATCAGACATATATTTATTTCTTGTATTCAAATTAAGTATATGTAGATGTACATCACTTAATGGCTATCACTGTTTACAAGCAGGTGTATACAGTATGGTGGAGAAAATGTTCACAAAAAGTTAGCAGCTGCACAGAAAATATACAGGAATGTTTAGAGAACAAGCATATCAGGCCACATGAGTACTAGAACAAATTCAGAAAAGAAAAGATTTTCATTTTCTGCAACAGTAGGGCAAAAGAAACGATGCTATCTTTAATAATTAGTGGCAGTGCAGCACAGGAGACTATCTTCAAAAAATGCCTGCTGAATTATGGCAGAGTTTATCAGACTTGTTTTGCTTTCTACAGAGGCAGTGACTTTATGGAGGTTTTCTTTACAGACATGTGGTTATTCAGAAGTTACTGATGATTGAAACCGAAAAACATCATTGCAGGTATTGTTTACATAGCGAAGTATAACATGTGGCGAAGAAAATGTTCACAAGTTAGCAGCTATGGATCAAAGCACACAAGAATACTTAGAAACAGAAGTGGATTCGGAAACGAGATGACTTTAATTTGCTGCAATAGCAGTGCAGCACAGAAGATGTAATCTTCAAAAATTGATTACTGAATTGTCAGAATTCATCAGGCTTATTTTTCTACAGAAGCAGTGACTTTGTGGAGGTTTTCCTTGGAGAAATGGACTTGTATTGGAGTTACACATGATTCAAACCAAACTACTTCTTTACCGCAATTATTTAAGTTCAGAGGTATAACATGTTGTGCAGAAAATATTCTCAACAAGTTATCAGCTATGGATCAAAGCACACAAGAATACTTAGAAACAGAAGTGCATGAGGAAACATTCAGAAAAGAGATGACTTTAATTTTTTCCAATGTTAGTGCAGCACAGGTGATGCTATTTTAAAAAATTATTTATTGAATTATGACAGAGGTCATCAAACTTATTTTCTTTTTCACAGAAACTGTGACTTTATGGAAGTCTTCTTTGCATAAATGTAGTTTTACCAAAGTTACTGATGATTAAAACCAAAATATATGATTGCACGCATTATTTACATTGCAAAATATAACATGTGGTGCAGAAAATGTTCACAAGTTAGCAGCTATAAATGAAAGCACACAGGAATATTTAGAATGAGAAGTGGATGATGAAACATTCAGAAAAGAGATGCAATGGCAGTGCAGCACAGGAGATTCTAGCTTCAAATATTGATTACAGAATTATGGCAGAATTGATCAGACATATCTATTACTGAAAGCAGAGACTTTTTGAACATATTTTTTTAGAGAAATGGGGTAATATTCTAATTAGGTATGGATTTAATCATAATGCTTTGTTGCAGGCATAGTTTTTATTCAGACGTAGAAAATGTTACTGTGTGCTGGCTTGGCTTGTTACTGATTACAAATCAAAAATAATTTTTGGTTTCCTGATTCTTTTCTCTCCTGCATTCTTTCTAGGAGATGAAATAATTTTATCTGCTTCTGAAATTTCAATTTCTCTTTTTTCTTGTGTTTGTTTTACAGAAGCAGTGGCCTGTTTTTGTTTCTCATTCTGTGCTCTAGCATCAACAATATACTTCGGTTCTCTAAGAGACATTTTTCTTGGTGCTCTTGGATCAACAAGCTCAGGAAGAATACAATTCACGTAAAATTTTTCGACTTTTGGAACTAAACTGATCCAGAAAGTTTTGTCTTCGGGTATTCTTAATGTGATTGCATCTTCTCTGCACCATATATATAAATCACACCAATTCATCTCTGTTATGGCTAACTGCCCTTGAATTTGAAAATAATATTTGTGGCTTTTCGGTAAATAAAGATTATTATCAGCATCCATCCGAAGACCAACAGAATTAGGCTTGCTGAAAAAGTCTGACAAGTCTGCTGAGAATCTGGCTGTATAAGGACATTTTATTTCAAGTAATCCATCTTCGTCTATCAATCCATCTGGCGAAGTACAAAGAAAAGGATATTTAGGATCAATAAAAAGGCCACGTCTGATGTTTTTTCCCATGTGCTTTTCCTTGTATTGATTTAAGGCTACTGCTTCGTTAGCCAAGCCATACTTTAATGCTTTAGTTGAAACGTTATCATTATATATGATACGTTTCACTAAAGCAGCACTGAGTGTTGTTGGACGCCTATCAGCAACATCTTTGAAAAAGGATGATGCTATTCTTGATCTTTCGTGACGCCATCTTTCAGATGATGACTGTCCACGTGTTACGGCCTCAAGAGAATCTTTTTCTGGAACTTCAATTGATATAAAAAAATTTTTAGCTGCCAATTCATATGCTTCGTCTGATAGGTCTGGTTTCTCAGGAAAATCACCATAAGAAATATCCCCACCTTGCTGAATATGTCCTGCTTTCCTCATATTTCTCTTTTTCTTCTCAGTGTCAAAAAGTCTACATCTCTCAAGATGTTTTACATGGCGCTTATTTCTGGAAGCTAAGAATTTCAAAGTTGGAGTCCTGGGGCTACTTCCTGTTACAGCTTTTTGTGCATTTTTTTGCCACTGCTGTGCTGGATTTTGATAGGCCATGACAGCAATACTCGCACGCCTGTTCATGCCACCAGCTTTGGAAAAATCAACTCTTTTTCCACCAGATGTTTTACACAGTTGACTCATGAAGCTTTCAGCAGGATTATTTGTGGCATTCCAAATAAGAGTACTGCTACACGATATCAGTACTCTTCCCACTTCTGCTTCAATAGCTTGCAACATACCCGAGGAAAAAATTTCATTGTATGTGCTGTCCAACTCTGCACCTTTCTTTGCACAAAAAGCACTACAAGCATCATGCTTGCCAAATACATGATGTGGCCCATTTCTCAAGTCAGATACTAATGCATCAATAGCTTCTTGTGCGTGCTGATAATGGCTAGGTAAAGCATGAGCTTTTATAGCTACTCTAGCACCTCTGACTAACAGTGGCATTTTAATTTTCAGCAATTTACGGGCAGCAATTCCTTTAGCCCCGGGGAAGCGCGCAGTATTTTGCTGAAGTTTCTCAAGAGCTCTGCGATATCTTCGAACAGCATGGTTAGCACATTCTACTTTGATCACCCGTCCTCCATATGAAACGCTTTCTTTCACTTTGGCCATTGTATTAGCATCTCCATCTCCAACAAGTCGAGTACAACGTATTTTGTGAACACACTGGAGATAATTCAGACCTTCCACAATGGCACTGCTTTCCATACCTGTAGAAGGCCCATTCCAATTTCGCCAACAAAGGTGCACTTTATTTGGCATCTTGCCATTTTCAATAGCACTGCATATAAGGCACACTTTGTTGCGAATTCCAACAAACAAAATTTTCTGGGTGACCATGCCTATAATAACAGATATGCCACTTGAAGCATTGTAACCATGCCCATAGCTTCTTTTACACCAACCTCCATCAACAATGACAGTTATACAGTGATAACCATCATTATCTTTATCATTGCGAAGTTCTGCCTGCCTTTTCTCCTCTTCTATAGCAGCACACATAGTTTCCTGTCCCTGTATTATTTTGCCAGTAGTTCGCTCACAAGAAGCAAAGGTCGAGTTGCTCTTATACGGAATTTCCATGATGCTAAACTTTTCCTCCTCTTGTGAAAATCCACTGCCAGTAGATAATGCACCTAATACTGCAAGCTGATTTAGGCTGCTTTTCTCCATATCAGAACAAATTGTTGCCATTTCCCCACATAAAATTTTATCACATACATAGTTATATGTAGTGACAAGACCACGTCAAATCACTTTGTTAAAAATAAATGATCCTCCAAATTTACAATTTAGGGAATGTTGGTCTAATGTCCTAGCCTGCACTATTACAAAAGACATATTGCAAATTTTTCTGCCAGATGGTAATGGATTTGCCTTTCGTCGATCTTCCCTTTCGATAATTAAAGGTGAATCAGGACACAGAAATTCATCATTAAGGTTCTCCTGAAGAGGCTCAGACTCCAAGCTAAAATATATATATATATATATATACACACAATATATATATATACATATACACACAATATATATACATATATATAATTAATATATATAAATATTACAAATTAGGTTTAAATTTGGCTTATTTGATGACAGCAAAGCAATTTATCTTCCTAAGAGGAGGGATGCTTTCATGGAGGACTTTCTAAGGGAAATGGCTCATATACACGGAAAAACCATGAAAACGCCCATGCAGGCAGCCCATTCGCAATTAGGTTTAGGAAATTTAGGCAACAGATAGCAAATAAATTAACAATAATAATACACTGGATTACCAGTATATTACTACAAGAAGATGATTCATCTTCACAACTGCTGCTTCCATGCTCGCAGTGTCATTTGCTCGTGCAATATTAGTCAGTACTTTGTGTGCCGGAGGTTTCACATGAAGGGCCTCTACACCTGAGTATAAAATGTTCGTGTTCCAGTAAACACTGAATTCAGAGGGGCAAGAATAACTCTTTCATGGTGGATAACTCAGTTACCAAATGGCTTTCTAAGGCTCTATTCAAGCCGTTGTATAAATGTCATAATTCCCAACTAACAACGCTTTGTAGTCAGACCTTGCTATGTCACAAAAACTAGTTTGGGCATTAAGCTTGAAGTTTTCAACTTTGTGCCGACTTGATATAAGAGTCGGCCAATCAGAGCATATACATAAAACCTATTGAGAGAGAAAGCTGTAGACATATACATGCATGCACAAATTTAGCTTCTCTAATTGGCTATGGCTTAGACCCTCTCTCGCAGGTGTGAATGGAACTCCCACATTTTGTGCCTTATGATTATGCGTCTATGACATTTATACCATCATGTGAACGGAGCCTTAGGATGGCATACTAAGAAGATGCACTGTCTTGTAGGGATAAGCAATTTATACTCCTAAGCCTAAAAAAAACTTGGAAAAAAAAGATCACGACTTAAATTTGTTGTCTAATTGCTCTAATTTGAGGCACATTACGAGAGGAAAGCAAAGGTAGTAATCAGAATTATTTAAAAAATTTTATCCTTATATTTTTCTTAAAAATTCTGTAAAATAATAAAATTTTTGGTTTTCCTCAAATAAATATATATGGAAAAAATAATAGCCACATAATCACAGATTTCATTTTGTTATATTTTATTAACCAAATTTAAATTATTAAAAATCTCTTTCATGAAGGGAACATAAAACATCATGAAAACAATGAAAAAGAAGCAATATTTAAAAACATAATGTGCATCGTCTTTCTCCATGACATATCATTGAAAGTTGAACGAGCTGCAGAATTCACTATGAGAAACATTATCTGAACAAAAATAGAAAAATGTTGTCACATTAGATGAATCTTGGGTATATTTAAATGATTGCAATAAGGAGAAATCCATTTATTATCATCAAAGAGAAGAAAAAGAATCTTAGAACATGGTTCAAATCATCTAAAGAAAGAGTTTTTCAAAGGGATTTATGATTGTTGTTGGTTTTTGATACAATGACAAATAAAAATTAAAGAGATTGCAGAAAAGTGTTAAGGTCAACTCCACATATCATCAGGAGCATATTTCATACTCAATTTTCAAGTATGAAATACCTTCTTTATACCCACAGCGATATCAATCAGTAGAACTACATCAACACAAAGCAAGCAGCCACATGCCAAAGTTTTCTAGAAAAAATGGAATAAGAAACATGTATCAAGACCTTACTCTTCATTCGTATGCCTACTAAATCTTATGTATCACCCATGGAATTTTGCGCTTTTGGACTTTTAAAAAGTGGATTGTCCAACCATCGACCTACAACCCCCTAGACTTTTGAAAGCTGTTCAAAAGGAATGATATAAAATACCTCTTCTGCTCCTGAAAAAAGTTTTATTTTCTTGGAAATTACGGTGTAGAATGCTTGTAAAGAATAAGGGTTATCAAATGGAACATTTAAAACACAAAAATTTTAGGTAAAATTGTCAGGACTTGTATGTCTTTTGACTTGTTTAGGGAATATGATGTGTCCTGAATAGGAACAGAGAACTTCTGCTGAAACTACAGTACGTTTTAAATATCGAGAGGATTAAACCTCTGGCCTTAAAGGCAAGCAGCAACTGATTGAAAACTCGTACAGAATGCAGTGGCAAGGCGGCTCATTTTCCCTCTCTCTTTAACTCTTGGCAAAAAGCCACAACTTGAATACTTGGGTGTTAGTAAGTACAATATGCATAAACAAGTTAACACATTTAACTCTGGCCGGAAGTGGGAAAATAAGAAAAGACAGTACAGTTTTAAAATAAAATAAATGTTAGTAAAACTTAAGATCTTTACAAAAGATTTCTTTAAGTACAATGAAAATCGTCTAAAAAATGTAGCCATTGTATAGAGAATATATTTGTATATTTTATTTTGTTTGTAAAGTAACCTTTGTACAGAGAGATGAGTTATTATTTCATTTTAAATGCAGAAGGTGAGAAACTATCAGACACATTACAGGATGAAAAAAAAAAATTTGGGCTGTCTGTGTCTTACATGATCTTCACAATACTCTTCAACTAAGACAGCACTTTTGGACAGGGAACCATTCTTTGAACCTTTTTAGGGAACTTTTTAAACCAGGGAACTGTTTAAACATATCCTCAATAACTTCTAAGGAAGATATCACAAAGGCATTTGCAAGAAACTGAATTCAAAGATATACAGCTGGATCACTTTCTCAAGGCAGCTAACAGGTAGAAAATAAGCCAGCATCTGTGTAGTACTATAAGTGACTTAGGTATTGCTAGACCTAGCTAATTATCAAGCTTCCATCCCAATTTTGTGGGAGAACACTCAGGGAAGCAGTCCAAGGATCTTTTAGTCCTCTTTTCCTATCTATCAACTGTTGAAAAGGACTTTCAGTCAGATGTATGTTTTGAGTGCCCCCTTGCCACACGTACTGTATATGCTGATGAACATCAACACCTTTTCTGGGATTTGACCTGGGCCTATTGATAAGGCGGCCAGCATCACTGAGCACTATACTAGCGAGGGGCTCGAGACATCTGTCAAGATCTGACTAAATTGTCAGTCACTGAATTATTAAAGTAGATTCAAAGCACTTGAAGGAATTTGCTGGAAAAAAAAAAGGGGGGGGTTTCCATAGGCCTTTTTTCTTGACCATGAAGCAATATCACATAAGTACAATGCTGGTACATTTTTTAAGAATTTGCCATTTTACCAAGAACTCTCATCTGACATCAACCTTCTCCACATGTGGTAAGTGACAAATGACGCAAGAATGCAATTCAGAAAATCACTCTGCTGATTGTGAACACAAATACAGTACCATAGCAAGCTATAGCATCCGCCCTTCATACTGTCAAAAGCTAAAAAAACTTATAACAATTGCTGCAACTTCATCGAATTTATGCATATTAACAACTTGGAAGTACTAGAGCTTAAGGTATTTTAATGTAATTTGCAATGATCCAGAACAACACATGCTGCACAATATATGTTGTGCTATAAAACATCAATAGCAATTCTGCCATTTTTTTACTTTAATAACAGAATTGGCAGCAATTGACATTATACCCCTTTCCCCAAGCTTTGTAAGTAGAGCTGATCATACAGTTGCAGTAATTCTGGACTGCATTGATAGTCAGATTATAATAATGTGAGTGAATGTGCACCATAGTAGAGCCACAGTTGACCAGCTGAAGGAAATGAAGGTAGAGGTCATGAGAAAATTCAAGCTGTTACTATTGGTACGTGATTTTAATATCACAAAAATGAATGGTCTGCTACTTCGGAAACCAGCTGTGGTGTAAGACTTTACAGCTGCAATAGTTTAATTTTCATTAATACTCCCATTACTCCCCCAACTCTCAGTATCAGCAGTGCCAAAAGATAGCCAGATCTCATTCTAGCTTCCCTATATTAGTCACTTATGTACACAGTTGGGAAGTTAGTGAAATGGAATTATAGTCATTTATTTACTAATAAACAAAGGTTTAAAACAAGTTTTGTAGGACATTCAAAATTCATGCCGTAAATTCTAACTACCACATTAATTTGTGATCTTGAGCATTGTATTTCAGATGGCTCACTGGATCAGCTTTGTAATATTTTCATCGAAAATTAGATAATGACAGCCAAAGCAAACTGTAATATAAAATAGTTAAAATGATAAATTCCCTCTGCTGGTGGAACATAATACTTATTATTAAGAAGATTGTGGATTTGATGAATAAGCGAAATCAAAACTGATCAGCCAGAGCATTTCATAAGTGAAATAAATGCTTATTTTGCTCTTAAAAGAAACAGCATATTTATTTTTACAGTTTTCATTCTTATTTGCAACATGTTACTTATTTTTACATAAAAATATAACAAACTTTTAAGAAATAAAGCTTACGCAACGCTTATCAACGAACGCTAGAAGTAACTACGTTTTTAGCTCGACCTCGTTGTTGCCACACAGCGAATCTTAATAACTATTCAAAACATTACATCTTGTTGCCACTTAGGAAATCTTAATAATTATATAGAAACATTAAATTATGTTCCACTACATTACTCCCCCTCCAGTAACTATGTTACGATTTAAGAGATTCTGGTAGTGGAGTAATGTAGCGTAAGCTAACATTAAAATTAAAAATACTAAATACAGTAAATAAATACAATTACATTTAAACATACTCAATAATAGAGGTTAGGAAAAATATTCAACATTGTTACTAAAACATAAAGGACATTTTATTAGTCGTTCACTTCGTGAGACTCGAGGTCGTTCATCATTGGTCTCAGATTTTAACAAAGTCTGAGTCTTGGGCTGAGTATCAGAAGTTTCTGGTTCCAGCCTTTGCTCACCTGATGTTAAACAATAGGCTGGCTTCAGCCTGTCAATCGAAATGTTTACTTCCTTACCTTTGATTTGTAACAAGAAGTATTTTTCAATTCTTTTAAGTACTTTGAAGGGTCCTTCATAACTAGGTTCTAATGGCTTCTTGACTCTATCAGTTCTTAGCAAAACATGAGTACACACATTTAGATCTTTATGGACAAAAATTTTAGGAATCATTTTTTGCTCTACCTTAACTGTAAGCCTGTAATGGGCTTGAACAATTCCATTTGTTTTTGCAATTTATGCAAAAATGTTTGAGGTGTTGTAGAAGCTGTCAGTTTATCAAAAAATTCTCCAGGAAGTTTGATTGTTTTCCCGTAAACCATTTGTGCACTGGAATATCCAGAGTCTTCTTTTAAGGCTGCCCTAAGCCCTAGAAGAATTGTTAGAATGGATTCGGACCACTTAATGGAATTATGACATTTGATAGCAGCTTTCAAAGTTTAATGAAATCTCTCAATTTTGCCGTTACACTGCGGATGATAGGAAGTTGTGTGTTGAATTTTGACTCCACATATAATTAATTGCCAAGGTTCGAAATAGTTCAGAAGTAAACTGTGCTCCACGATCCGTAATAACTTGGTAAGGAACTCCAAAACAAGTGATCCAGTTTTCATAAAACGCTCTGGCAACGGTTTCTGCTGTTATGTCACGCAAAGGAATGGCTTCCATCCAACCAGTATAGCAATCAATGCAAGTCAAGCAATACCCAAAATTATCAGATGGTGAATAAGGACCTATTAAGTCTATGTGAACTAGAGTAAAACGTTCATCAGGCTGCTGATAAGTTTCTAACTCAGACTTTGTATGACGTGAAACCTTATTTTTTTTACAACCAATACAGGCACGACTCAGTGTTTGTATATCCTTTTTGATATTTGGCCAAATAAATTTGGACGTCATTTCTTTAACGGTCGACTTGATTCCTGGATGAGTGAGGCCATGGATTTGTTGAAATATATCCATTCTAAACTGCTGGGGTATAAATGGTCTAATGTTAGAAGAAGACGTATCACACCATAGATGTTTACCAGATGGAAGTAAATAACTTTTGAAATTTAATGTTTTATTTTGAGCTTGTAAATCTTGTAATTCTTTATCATTAACTTGTTTGTCAGCAATTTTATCATAATCAATGAGTGAAATAGAGACATCGGCTATTCTGGATAACTGATCTGCAACAATGTTTTCACTTCCACTAATATGGCATATGTTAGCAGAAAATTGAGATATGTATTGCAATTGGCACATTTGTCATGGTGATGCCTTTTCGCTTGTTTGTCTGAAAGCATAAACTAGTGGCTTATGATCCGTAAAAATTTTGAAATCACTACCTTCTAACATATGTTTAAAATGTTTAATTGCAAGATATATTCCCAGTAACTTGCGGCCATAAGTACTGTAATTTTTCTGAGTGCTATTTAATTTTTTTGAATAAAATGCTAAAATTTTCCATGCTTCATTTTCAAACTGATGGAGAACTGCACCAATAGCCCAATCAGATAACATTACATCCTGTTGCCACTTAGGAAATCTTAATAATTATATAGAAACATTAAATTATGTTCCACTACAAGATTATAACCCACAGAGGTGCTAGGCCTAAGTAGAAAAAGACATACTACTTGTAATAGAAGACCGCCCAGTGGCTAGTTTGCCGCGCAGCTGCACCAGGGTTCGATCCCTGCACTGGGCAAGGTTGACTTAACTTTTCATCCCTTCAAATGGGTCAATATATTGAGTACCAAGTTCGCTTGGGGACTAAACATTGGAGTTTCTGCAACAAGCTGACCACTTGTTCGGGGCATATGCTGATTCACTCCGGGGCCCAAAGTCAAGAAAGCAGATTTCGGTGCACTGCAGGCTATGGCCCACTAGGGCTGTTGCACAACTGAGATTAGTTTACTTGTAATAGTAAAAGTAAAAAGGGCTAGAGCACTTTATAGAAAGGAGACGAGATAAATTAAAACTTAGAAATTTGTTACATAAATATCAAAGAGAACTTTGATGTGGTACAAAAAGTTATTTGCAACAGTGTGCTTCATCTGTTGCATCTGTCAGCAATCAGTTCACAGAAATCCACTAGCGTAGGACTTAGCAGGAAGACACTGGGTGAGAATTTCTATTTAGATAACTCACTGTTAGATGGTGACATACAGAACACATTCAGAGGAAAATTCCATGTATCACACAAAGAATCCTATATTCCTGGGCCCACCAGCGGTAAAGACGCTGAACACTAGTAGTTCGGTCCGAGGTTTGAATCCCACGAACGGGCTGGCTACATGGGCGTTTTCGTAGTTTTCCCCATGTGTAACGTGTATACGAGCCAGTTTTCCTTAGAAAGTCCTCCACAAAGGCATCCCTCCCTTTAGGCAGATAGCCCTCGTGTGCTTTGCCATAATTAAATAATCCAGTCCTATATTCCTGGCCCTAGTTTGTAAGAAAGCATATTTAGACCTGATTGGGTAAATTATGAAATTGTACAGGTCATTTATGTAGAGCTTTCCTGACTTTATTTTTCTCTATTCAAACCATACTGGAGAGTTAATCATTTCCCTTGGGATATGAAAAATTATGGAGATAGTTTTCTGAAGACTGAGAAAATTCGTACAAACTCCAACTTTTACAGACCAGTGAGTCTTTTCAGCTTTGAGCAAATTGTATTTGCCCATCTAAATTACCACATAGAGGTCTCAGCATATACAAATCAAAACCAGTATGGCCTTCAGAAAGAAAATTCTTTCAGCCTGAGTTGCTAAATGTAGTAAGAAGCAGCAATCTATTAACCATCATTGCGATCAACACATGATGTCCTTTAGGTTGACGCTTTTCCTTTAAAATTCATTTACCCCCACAGAGATGGCCAGATGTGAGATGGTTTCAGTAATGGTTCTCAAGTCTGTTTTGACTGCATTCTTGCATATTGTTGCATGCGTAGAGGTTCATAATAGATTGAATACACACAGGTCCCATGATATGTTGATAAAATTTATTTATTTTTTAATCCAAAAAAATCACTTCAGAGTTCTGGAATATTCCAGAGAAATACTCGTGCAGGTGTTCACAGTGTCACAATACACAAACTACTAATAATGTTAAACAAAGTGCACGCAAAGTGTATCTAAAAGATGAAGCTTTTAATAATTTGAAGTCGCTCTTAACTAACAGCTCATAACAGCAAAAGTTCCTCAGAGCAGATGCTCTCTCCAGTCCCGAATTTCCACCTGGCCGCTGATATTTCTAGTACTTTTTGCTTCTCGAAATTACTGGAAGAGATATGAGAGCATAATTATGCTTACAACTAATATAGTGATCCATTACATTTATTCAATTACAATACCTGTTACAGTGATACAAGGACTGGACCCAATTGGTAGCCAATTTTGCCGACTTTTGGTGTTTTCTCACAAAATTAGCGATATAGCCATTTACTCAATGTTAAATAGACTTGCCCCTGCATTCTTATTTTTATGGCAAGCTTCGCTGCTTTAGATTTTCATGTTACATTATGCAAAATAAATATAACAATTTCATTAAAATTATCTATCTATATACAAAATTCTTACCAATATGTAATTTTATTGTCTTTATATTGTGTTCTTGTTCTCATAATGTAATTTAGATCTGCGTTTATTTCTACTCATTTTGCTTAGAATGGTCAAACCCCGTTAAAGCAATATCAGCTTATGAGAATCCCAGATACAGTGGAATCTCGAGATGTAAGGACCTCTATATAGGAGAAATTCGAGATATGAGGAAAGTATGAGCGAAAAATTCATCTCTAAATATGAGCATTGGCTCGAGTATTGAGCAGTGAGCCAGGCTGTTAGTATGAGTAGCGCCATTTCCCGATCCGGCTGAACTCGGGGAATGCCCTCATCAGATCACTCGGTGTTCTTTTATTTACATGTTTGTTCTCTTGTGAGTTAATTGTTTTTTACACTTCACGTGAAAATAATTATTTCACGATGCCTCTCAAGAAGATTGTTGCCTCAGATAGTGCTACAAAGAAAAAGAAGGAAGCTGTGGCTGCTTAAATTAACCTTTTGACTGCTACGCGGCATTAAAGCGCTGCATTCGTCTCGAAAACCATGACACAGTTAGTTATTTTAGAATGCACTCGTGTTACAAAGTATACGTGAGGTCAGACTACGTACGTTCACACCCACAGAGCGACAAAGACACACTGAAACTCACAGCGCAGGAGCGCTGCGTCGCGATTTTCGAGACAATTGAAGGCAGCGTTTTTGCGCCACATAGCAGTCAAATGGTTAAAAAAGAAATCATAGATAAACATAAGCATGGTGAAAGCGTGATGGAATTGGCAAAGACTAACAGCATTGATGATCTGCACTATTCTGAAGAAGAAGGAAGAAATTAAGAAATTTGATGTGGCCAAAGGCGTTATCATTACTTCCAAGCACCGGCCAAAACTCCTAGAAGCTGTTGTCAGTGTGGATTAACGAGAAGCAGTTAAAAGGTGATTTGGTATTTGGACCTCCTCCAGAAAATACTAGGATATGTCAACTGAAGAAGATATGACATTTAAGGCAAGCAATTTTCAACCGTAGGTGGTTTGAAAAATTAAAAAAAAAGAAAAAGAGAACTGATGTTCACAGTGTTGTGCAACATAGATAGGCTGCGAGCTCTAATACAGCTGCTGCTGATAAATTCTGGCCAGAGTTCCTACACTATATTACTAGGGAAAGCTATCTTCCTCAGCAAGTATTTAATTGTGATGAAACAGGTCTTTTTTGAAGAAAATGCATAAAAGGGCCTACATCACACAAGAGGAGAAATCTTTGCCTGGCCACAAGCCAATGAAAGATAGGCTTACCCTCTTGTTTTGAGCCAATGCAAGTAAAGATTGTAAAATCAAGCTGTTGCTTGTCTACCACTTGGAAAATCCATGAATTTTTAAGAGAGAAGGTGCAAAAAAACCAACTGAATGTGATATGGCCGGCCAAGAGTAAAGCCTGAATAACGCATTAATTTTTCATCGAGTGGGTCAATAAAGTTTTGGTCCCTCAGTGAAAGAAGTACCTTCATGAAAATAAGTTGCCATTCAAGGCTTTGCTCATTCTTGATAATGCTCTTTCACATCTTCCAGGGCTTGAAAATGATTTGCTGGAGGAATTTCAGTTCATAAAAATAAAGTCCCGGCGAGGGTATTGCTCATTTTTCATGTCTCCAGTATTTAAAAAAAAAAAAAATCTAAAGATTCTGCAGTGGCGCTCGAACTAAAAGGTGGTGGATTATGATTCTTCACCACCAGGATTTGGTTACTGAGTCCCCTAATCCCTAGTTGGTCTTTAAAAGGGGGGTGTATAAGTATTTTCTCCCTCCTTTCTGCATGCCTTTGTGGTGTAATGGTAGTGCACTCGGCATGTATCCAAGAGGTCCAGGTTTGAGTCCCTGTGAGTAATTGCTCAGTTTTCATGTTTCTTGCTTCAAAATAACCTAATGACTCTACAAGTTACTATTATCTTTTTATAGAAATTTATTTTTATTTCCTGTTAAATTCAATATCTATTTCTAACTGCTTTTACAACTTCTTTTAACATCGTTTGTAACAAATTTTATTATGTCTGTGGCTAAAAGAATATTTGGGAAAATAAAAATTGATTATTTTGCTAAAGTCCATAAGCGGCTATTGGCCTTGAAAAAAGCTCAGATTGCATACATTTATGAGTGTTAGAGAAAAAAACCTAAACAAAATGTTGGGGTATTTAATTTTTTAATTTAACAGTTAACAATATTTTGTTTCTTTGCGTACGACCTATTTTTCTCTTCTGTACCACCAGTGGTACATGTACCACAGGTTGAGAATCACTGTCCTAGATCATATTGTGCAACATATTGAGCCAAAGGACCGTTTATCCACTGAAACAGCAAACATAAATCAGCTGTAGAATAAAGTTCAAGGCTGATTTCTATGATGGAAATTTTCAAATTTTTACTTCCTTTTACGAAGTAAAGGAAGTATTGTAATCTCGAAAAATTGAGTACATTTTAACGAAAATATTTATTTTGACCACTCTTGAATCCATTGTAATGATGTTTTTGCATGACATCTGTACATATGGACTTGATAAAGGCCTCTTTTGTCCAAAATGGATTTAAAATGATTCAGAAAAGTTTTTTTTTTGTGACATCTATACGTATGTATCTGTTATAACTCAAAAAGAGTAGCCTCAGAACGTTGAAATTCTGTACTTGGGTCTGCTATAAAGTATAGTTCTGCACCTCCCTTTTTGGTTGCAATCAGTTGCACCAAAAGTATATAATATACACTCACTCTGTTAACTGGCTCGATAAGTTCATTTTTTTTTTAGTTTTTATATGTTGTTAAATTGTGCATTTTTTTCATTAAAAGTGATTGAATTATGTAGTAATTTAAGCAAACCGTCATTTGTTTACATTTGAAACTCTGTAGAATTGTGAATTAAGTCAATTTCTGCACTTTCAGTGTCTTTATGCCAAGTGGGACCAGAAGTAAACTTTCAGTTTTGTGCACTGAAAAATCTGCCTTCTTGCTGTCTGGCCGAATTGTTTGTTTTTGCATAGAAACTCTTATTTTAATTGTAAAAATTATTTTTTAAAACTGTTTTAACTGTATTTGGTGTTTTATGTTTTTCTATATTTTATAATTTTTAGTGAAGATGTTTTGAGTTTTTGTGTAGTTTGTCTTTCCATGAAGTGAGAACTGAATGAGATATACCTCTCTCAGAATAATTCTCTTGGCTAACTTTTTAATTTATAGCAACCTATTTTCCTTTCCTTTTTTTTCTTTGTAGACGAGTGGCAAAAATGTCATCGCTCATATTTTCAAATAATTTTAATAAAGTTTGTATACCACATTTGGCATTATTATCGCTTATACAAAATATGCCAAATTTCAAAACATGTCAATATGTAAATTCATGTGTAGCTTAGAAAATTTTGAATAAAAACAGGTTTTTTACAGGTGTGCCTAGAAATACATCTACTTTAAGACGATGCTAAAAATTTAATAGGTTATAATTCAAAATGTTTTTTGAAAAAATTATAAAAATTATTTAAAAATACAAATTTTAAAAATAAATAATAAAAAATGGGCGAATTTTGTTTGGAATGAAACTAAATATCAATTTGTGAAAGGAAGAATCAAATAAATTTAATAAAAAAAAGAGGGATTAATAAATATATATCAAATTCTATTAACATGGAGGAGCTAAAATTTTGAGAACTAATTTTTTTAAAACTACTTGTGAAATTTATACAAAACTTGGCATTTTGGCATAATTTGAGTCATAGCATTGAAATCAAATATGAACAAACACCGTGAGACTGAACATGTCATAGAGTCAGTGATGTTTTCTGCCAGAATTTAGTGTCATTGTATGTTGCTTCAACAAGTTTATAAATGGATACCTTGTAAGGAATTGCAGAACATTGATGTGATAACATTAATTTGGTGTATTGAAGACTTTTTTTTTTTTTTTTTTTTTTCCCTGATGAGGGCGCAATAAATTTTTCAAGAAATGCCACTTCAAAATCCCAGTATCTCTACAGTGGGACCCAAACGAAAAGTGATAGACAGTAGTGTATCACCATTAAGGATTACGTAGGTGTGAATTGCTTTCTCCTAGTTGCCCTTTTGGTTCAGGGATGTAATGTAAGGAAATGAAGACATTCCTTTCTATGCTCATTTGTAACTAAACTCAGCATAATGAAACTGAATCTGTAAAGATCCTTATTTGATTCCTGGTGAAGGTACACTCAGTTTCTCAAGATGTTTTATTCCTGAAATTTTTCAGTATTTGCTTACTCTGAAAGAGACATTTGCTGGAAAAGAATTCAATACAGGCAGTGAGATAAAAGTTTTGGGTAAGTGGATATGCAATCAGAGAAATTTTTTCACTCAAAATTCTGATGTTACCGAAGCACTCATCTACTTGCAATAAAATTGTTAGGGACTGTTAAAAAGTGATAGAATGTTTTTGGGAATGTATCTGTTGTATTTAAAAAACTATGAAGTTTTGTCCTTTCCACATAACTGTATTTTCTGTCACCTTGCCTCTCAAAAAGAGAGATATTCTTCATGACATACTTTCCTGTTCCTGTAGGTTGTAAAATATCCATAAGACTATAAATTATATTTTAGTGCTATGAAAGCCACTACTCTCTTGTCTTTAATTTTGTGATATTTTCTTACACTGGTCCTTCATGCATACTTTTAGTTATAAAAGTGAGCAGAATATGCCCAAGTAGGATAAAATAGCTTGGGTCTAGCATATTGTACAGTACAAAATCTGAGATCCTGAATCGTCGGGACTTTAGTGATTCCAGAAATTTCCAGATAATTACTTAAATCTAGTAAGATTACGTATAGATATGGCAACATTGTGATTTTACTTATTTTTAATGTCAGATATAAGAAAAGTAACTGCCCAACAAGACTGGCACCAGAACTGGTGTGACTGCACCAGACAGTAAAATTTCTAGAATTTAGAGGAGCGCTGAGCAGCAGAAATTAGGGCTAGCAAAATTTTTAAAATTTAGAAGAGGTACTGAGCAGCAGAATTTAGCAGCAGCAAAATTTTTAGAATTTAGGAGGTACTGGGTTGCAGAGGTTGCACTGAGCAGCAAATGCATAGCGTCCACAACCACTTCAAGGGTTGAAAATGTGATCCCAGCTACCATCAGTACAATGCCAATCAATTTATTATTATTGGCTGTGGTGCAACTTCCTTGCCAGCAGTTGTCTGAAGGTAACATGCTGGAATCGTAATTAATTGGAAGAAAAATCACATTTATGGTCCACTTACTTCTTTTTATTTAGTATTATATTCTCCATTCATAGATTTTTCAAGAGCGAGATGATTTTTTTATTTATTGGCTGATGGTCCAGAGATCCAGATATTGGATGTCTGGATTTCGGACTATGTACCGTATTAATAAAAACTTCTATTATTTTTGCTTTTCTTATGCTTAAAACAAAGGTAATGCTTGTTGCAAAAGCTGTAAAAGGTGTTTAACCTTCTTGTTTTTTTTACATGTAATTATTTTATAAAAATAAAATAATGTTTCGTTGCTTTGGAAAAACAATTGCTATTTTCCAAGAAATGCGTAATTTGTTCATAGTACAGTCAAAAGTCGTTAATCCAGACTCGTCGGGACTTTGGCGATTCCGGATTATAGATTTTTCGGATTATAGATCATCAGTTTAAATCTGGTAAGATGGCATGCAGAAATTACAAAATTAAAAATATGAAATCGTAATTTATGAAATAAAGAATAATTATGATCTAAAGGGTATCAGAATTTACAAAAAAAAAAAAAAAGAGCTTACTATTTATTTGTTTACTTTATTAAACATTTCTTTCAATGTAAGTTGTTTAAGTTGCTTCGTTTTTTATGTGATAATACATTCTCTTTAATTCTATAAACAGACATAATTTCTTGTTCAGTTACAAAGTTCCGCTGTTCAAGTCCTATAATTGCTGTGTCGAGAATACCGACTAATTTGTCAATCGAAATTTTTTCGTTTTCAATAACCTCTGTCATTTTCTTCGCTATCGGAAGCAAATTATAATGATGAGGAATTTGATTTAAATCATATCAAAGATGGAAATACTACATTTAGTAAGGAATTATAAGCCAAATAAAATAAAAACATCTGCCCTGAAGATAAGGATAGTGCTGACAGATCAACTTCCAATTCATTGTGCGCCCGCCGCGGCGTTAAAGATAAACAAAGTTTAGATAAGCAAACGTTAAAGTTTAGATAAACAAAGGATATGCCTTTATCCATTTTTTGCAGCAATTCCACTTTTTGTTTAATGGACTTCGAAATATACTTTCGCTTTGTAGATCCTTTACATATTAGTAAATATATATCAGAAATTCTATTTGACATAATCGAAAGTTCAAGCTTACTTTTATAAAATTGCTCTAACAGTCCGCAAAAAATAATAAGCCGAATCCTATTCAAAGATTAAGGAACAACGCAATCTGCAACATTAACTGAATTAGATAATTTTAGCTTAGCTTATATCGTCCGTTATACATTAAACGCGCATTCGTAAACGTATTTTGCACACGCGCACACGTATATTCGCAGCCGTAAAGGTCTTGCGCAAGCCGACGCATGCGCAGAAAGTTTGTAGCTTTGAGGTCCGGATTATGGGTGTCCGAATTAATGACTTTTGACTGTCTACTTATTTAAAATTTGGATGAAAGGATAGTTAACAGTTACTTAAGAGAAAAATGCATGATAACAGATTACATTTGATAAGAAAGAATTCACCATGTTAGTTTCTGTTTTCAGGTTTTTTTTTTTTTTTTTTGACAGAATTAGAAGTGTCTCTAAGAATATTTAATTGGTTTTTCTTTTGCATTTTGTTTGTGTATGATTTAAATATTTTTGTATGTTTTTCAGAAATCATGCAAATTTCTTTTGTCAATAATTTTAAACTAAGGCTAGCATCTTGCAGTCTGGGCGCAAAGATCTTTTTCATCTTGAATAATTATATTTGGCTAGTCAAATTTAAGAAGAAGTTTAAGAAGTTTAACAAGTCAAGTTTAAGAAGGGATGAGAAAATATTACAAAAATTACCTCACCTGTAAGAGTAGTTTCCCTGACCATATTTTTGAGTTAGTCCATCATTGACAATGCTTTTTTATGTTGATGTAAGTACGATTCCATTTGCTGTCATTATAATCTAAGGCAGGGTGAGAAAAACTACTTTGGAACTGGCCTTGATTGTAACAATTTTAGGCTCATAGTGCCATAAACAAAGTTTCACATTTCTTTTATTAAGTGATAGTTTTGCAAAATATTTATACATTTATACACATTTTGCTGATACAAAATAAAAACAAACTATTTTCATATATTAATAAATGTATTATAGAGCAAGCTTAGTTTTGTAGTAATGGGGTGAATGTGTTTTCTGAAATAGTATTTCAGAAAAAACATTCTTCATATTGGAGTTTGAAATCAATACCTTCAATCATTAAAGTTGGTTGAAAATGGCCATCTATCTATAATGGTGTGTATTGCAACTCTACATACTTCTTTTTTATAAATGTCTTTTCATATTAGTAAATAATCTGAAAATCCCCGCACATTTGATTTGACCACATGTGTCTTCTGAAAGATATTTATAAAATCGTGCTAGATCAATTTCGTTAAACATTATTTTAAGCATATCATCGTTTTTCAGGTTAATCACTTTCAAGGTCTAACGAAAGCTCCTCAGTTGTGCAGTCAAATGGGTTTTGAAATAAGGAAATGTCTTTTGCAATTGCTTAAAGATGGAAAAACACTGTTATAACTATACACTCACAAGCCAAAACATTATGACCATCCTAACATTTTTTAATGAGCTCGTCTGGATGACTTGGAAGGCACTTGATTGGGTGGGAATGGTATTTAACTGCTGGAGAAGGTAAGGAACACTTTTGCATTTACTTTTGTGAGTGATGGGAAAGGCTGCTGATCTAAGTGAATTTGATAGAGGGCAAATTGTAATGGCCCGAAGACTCGGAACGAGTGTCTCTGAAACTGCAAGACAGGGAGCTTGTTCATAATCTGCCATTGCTAGTACTTAATGCAAAGTGGATAGATGACGGTGGAACAGCAGTAGATTCCAAGGTGTTGGGTGGCCACATGTCATAAAAAAAAGGATGTTGGAGACTGTCCCAGTTCATCAGCAAAATTGGATCCAGAAGTGCTCAGCTGACAGCACAATACAATGCAAGTCCAAGTCTTTCTCACCGGAAGATTGGCGTAATACCAGGGTACCTGGATCACACCCTCCCCCTAATTGAACTAAATAAGGTTTTCCTAATATATGTTGATTAAAATAACTGAAACTTAATGTAAGAATAATTTATATTTTGAACAAGACAGTAAAATTATTTTTAAATTAAATTAATGCAAAAATTAGCTAAAAGTGTAAAAAATTTTTAAAAATTATGCATGAGAACAGATCACTTTGAAAAAAGCATCTCAGTATTAAGCTGCATGAGATGGTGACTAATAGTTTGTGAAAATTAATGCTAATGGGAAAGTTATGAACAAGTACAAATCATTTGGTACAAGGGTTACATTAAATTATAAGTACAATACAAAAATACATTTTATTAAAGGAAAATTAAACAATATGTTACATAAAATGCATTATAAAGAGAATATGTAAAACAAAATAATCTATGTTAGAGAGAATATGCAGCAATATCTCATTTTGTACCAGGGGGGGATTGCAGTGAATTTAAGCTCAAGTATTAAGCGAAGAAAACAAACAAAATGTTACTATAACATAGACAAGTATCTTGGGATTACACGATATATACAAGATAAGATAGATTTACATATAGGATTACAAGTGACATGAGTTGTAAGGTATCATAAATGTCATAAGTATATAGTGCTGTTGGAAAAAATATCTTTGAATAAATTAAAAAGGATAAATAACTTGTCAATGGCCTGTAACTCTGGCATTTTGTCAGAAATTTTTTGGAGCATGTTTGATAAGAAACAGCTTTGAAACGTTTTATTTAGTTCTCGAAAGAGTTTGAAAATGTTCACAAAAGTACTTGGATCTGTATCAATAGGCTTTTTACTATGATCACTCTTTTTATAACAGGCATAGTATGAGTTGTAAATTTGTTTTGGGTGCATATGACATCCCAGGTATCGTGTGAAGATTTAGTTTTATTAACATTAGTAACATTAGAGATATTAATAACAGTCTTATCATTGGCAGAGTCAGTTTTAGGCAATTTAGGAAATTTTGGTCACCCCCTATAATTGGTAGTGTGCCGAGTTTGTAAGCAATTACAACATTTCATCATTTCTAATTTTTTTGCAATACAAGATCTCTGCTTTGTGCAGATCCACCCGTTTGACACATCTGGGTTTTAGTTTACACATTTCCAATGAGTGGTAAAAGTGTTGGCAGTTGTGACACTGCACAACACCCCTCTTACTCAGAAATTTCTACATAAAAATACATAAGCTTTTTGATTTCGTATATTTTCTCTACCCCTGCTACATTCTCTAACTGTACCTAGAAGAAAGACATTGGTACACATGACGACATGGTAAGCGATGCATTTGGGCAACAATTTTTTTACCCAAAAGCCAATTTTACATAATTCATCATTAATATTTTCAACTGGGCGGTCAATGGGAAGTCCCCATATTACCACCTTAACTGGCCTATTGTACTTCTTTGTAATGAGATAACAGTCAATTTTTTGCTCATCTAGGTAATGTGAAATGTTCCTGCGGTCATTTTCAATTTTGGGGAATATTTTTAAAAACTCTCCTGAAATTCTTCCAGTGAAAACAAGATTTGTGTCAGCTCTCATTAAAAAAAAAAAAAAAAAAAAAAAAAAAAAAAACAGAGAATTTAATATTTGGTTTTGCCATAATCAGCTTAATTTTTGGGGCTTGCACCTCCAAACTTTCGATGTGTACATCCATTTCGTTGCTTACATTTTCATTGCAACTTTTAAGTTTTCAAATTTATTGCTAGTAGGGATTTCTATATTAAACTCAACTAATTTGGTTGGTCTGGCCACATAATGTGGCAATGTAGAACCATCTGAATCTTGGGCATCCTTTAATTGAGTGTTTAGATTTTTTTGAAGGACTCTTAGGCTTAGAATTATCCATAGATACAACATGAGAGGTACTAGCACTATTTTTGTTACTTTTCAAAACATTTACATTTTTAGAAATTTCTTCATTAACAATATCGTGTAAAGTAAGATTATTAAATTTAGGATTAAGTGCACTGAATGATTTGCATTTACCTTTCAAAATCTGTAAGAGTCCTTCCGAGATGCCTGACTTTCATTGATATTTGGTCATAATTGCTTGCTTATGTTGTTCGCCGCCAGCGTCTTCCATAAATCCAATGTAGATAGATTCCGTAGCTTCAATACTAATTCGAATTTTATCTGCGTAATGCAGAACATGAACATAATTGTTATAGGTCAGGGGTAGCCAACAAGTCAATCACGAGGCTAATTTTGATCGATCGTGGATTGCTCTCAATGACTGGAGTGGAATTCCGTGTACAATAGATTTTGAAGCGATTGTAGAAGACAAAACCTTTTGACAATAGTATAATGCAGTCTGGGAATTTGCCGAGGTCATAAATTCCTAGAATTCTGACAGCTGGACACTGTGATCTCCGCCCGTTCAGCACAATACATTTCGACTTTTGTTTTAAATTTGTCACCAGACACAATACATGAACATTACTGTTAGGGCTCGACACATCGAAGAACACAGTCGGTTAGCTCAAATATTTGGTAGTAATGTCATATGGCAGCTTATTTTCTTTTATATTAAGAGTATTATTATTAATCAATATTATTTATCCTCATTGACCATTTTGGGTATCAATTTTTCTTCTGTTTAAAATGCAAGTACCTTTTCTTTTTTTTAAATCAAATTATTTTTCTTACATATCTATTTACTGCATAAGGGAGCATTCTCGGCAACAGATCTCTAAAGCGGTTATTATACTGAGAGAAAAATAAGGGACATTATTACAAATCTATTTAGAAATAACAATAATTCTATTTAAATTAAGACTTAAGTATTTAAACTGTAATAAATATATTGTAACTTTAACATACTTGTTGCAGGTTTAAAGGTTTAAAATTTATTTAAAATTTTAAAGGTTTAAAATTCTATTAACGTAATTCTTGGTTATTATTTTTTACCGATAGATGGCGTGGCCTCCTCGCGCATGGTACTACCGGAGGGTATAAAAAAGCTGTTACAGAGGTTTCTTTCCCTTTCTAGTAATTTCGTTCTCCTGATGAGGAGGGACCTGTAGCTGCCCTCAAAATCGATTGAGTGTTTTACTAAATGTATGCAAAATACAAGGTTGTTATTGCAATTTTGATTGTCATATTGGTGTGTTTCTCTTCTATTCTAAGTGGAAGACACTTGTCTGGTTGGATGAATCGCGATTTCTCATTCATCATCGATAGTCATGTTAGGGTGAGAAACTGGCGAATAATTGCTCTTCCCCCGTACAGCAAGCAGGCTGTACACTGGCTGGTGGTGGTGGTATTATGCTGTGGGGGACGTTCTCATGGGCGTCTCTGGGACTCTTAATTGTGGTAGAACAGACCACGAAAGCTGCACACTATCTGAACATAATTGCAAATCAGTTGCACTTGCATGGTATCTGTCTTCCCAGCTGGAAATAGAATATTCTAATAGGACAACACTCCACGTCACATGGCTCAAATTGTGTTGGAGTGTTCAAGCAGCCAGTTATCCATGAATTCCAGTTAATGTTCTGGCCATCTAACTCGCCAGATCTTGACCTGTTAGAGCACATTTGGAATGCCATGAAGCAGCAGCTCAAAACTCAAATACAATCACATCGGAATATTTCGACTTTGCGCGACTACTGCTTAGACATTTGGTACAACCAGTCTCCAGTCATCTACCAAAAACTTGTGGCATCCATT
The DNA here is from genome assembly GCF_044657685.1 of Stegodyphus dumicola. Lineage (NCBI taxonomy): Eukaryota > Metazoa > Arthropoda > Arachnida > Araneae > Eresidae > Stegodyphus > Stegodyphus dumicola. The sequence goes on from NC_140775.1 coordinate 108,708,659, forward strand.
TCAAGGCAAGTTGCAGCTGTTTTGCAGGCCAAAGGTTGCACGTGTTATCGAGTAGGTAGTCATAATGTTTTGGCTCTTCAGTGTAATTTAAACTCAGAAAATATATCCATCGCAAATATTTTTGTGTATGGGGACTTAACTAATATTTGAAATTTTTTACATCATGGATAATGGGTATTACAGTATTTCTGGGGGCCATAAAAAATCGCCAAACTATTATTGACAGCAGGGATGCTAAATTAACTGTGGTAAACCTAACTCAATTCATGAGTTCAGTTCACATCTTTCATGAGTTCAGTTAATGAGTCATACAATCCATGAGTTCAGTTTCTTTTTTGCCTGTGAATTTTTTGCAAAAAATACATATTTATATTAAAGCATTTTTTTTTTTTTTTTTTTTTTTTGCTTGCCATGGATTTTACAATTTGGGAATTGCCCCTGGATGAAAAGTCTGCAATTGATCTAGTTTAAACAAGAGACATCATAAAAAATAAACAGTATTGTTTGAAGTATCATAAAATTAAATTGAGTTTCGAACAAAATGCCATAAAATGGTGCTTCAAGAAAGGATCTTGCTGTGAGAGAAAAAGAACATGAAAACAAATTTGTTTTGAAGGCTCCAAAAACCTTTCCTCACAGTCATGAGGTTCATATATTTTAGTGCCTGGAGATGATTTCAAATGAATTTTGGGTATTACAGCATAAGATGAACCATAATACAACTGTTGACTGGAACAGTTATGTAAGGGAATTTTTTACGGCAGCTCTAATAGTCTCGCCAACTGTGGAAGTCAGTAGAAGTGACAAAGTTGTTGAAAAAGACAAAAGTCTTTTCACTAGGAAAAAATGCAATGTTGGGTGAGTTCTTCATAATGTTGGGATTTCAGTGGATTGTGCAGAAAATCCAATAAATGCTTTTTATTTGTAGTTCCTAATCAAAACTTTATTTTCTGTCATTAAGGAAAATGTTATGGAAGGAATAACTATTTACATGGATTGTTGGAAAGCATATAAATTGGACAAATTGTGAGAGGCTGGCTTCTGACACTTTTACTGTGAACTCTAAATTTCACTTTATTCATCCAGAAAGTAGATGGTCACCCCCAAATGGTACAGTGTCTGTGGGAAAGCACAAAATGATGCAACGAACAGCATCAAGACATGTCTTGACAATACCTCGAATTGTACTTGTCTGAGTTTATGTGGCGATGAATGCATAAAAATACCAACATTTTTTTTCTTCGATGTTGGAAGCTATTAAAAATTTTATGCCTCCTCAGTAAATTAATAATTCATTATTAGGATTTAGATTTTTGCCTTATTTTATGTTTGGCGTTTGATTTGATGGAAAAAAATTTAAGCATCGCCAATGGACCCCCGAAATGGAGTAGCACCGAAAAATGATTAAACTTATTTAATGTGATTTATGTTTCAAACAGCACAAGTTTTCAGCAGTATTTCTTAGTGATAGAATATGTTTATGTTTCACATATGAGCACTGTTTCTTCCCTCTAATTTTAAATTCATTAAAATATCCAACAATGTCTGTAGAAAATGTTCGTTGTTCAATAAAGTGGTTGTGTGAGCAGTTTTTAATCGTTAAAAGAAAAATTTCTATTTTCAAATCTGTGTTTCTGAGTTCAAAAAATCTTAGTAAAACTTTTCCATTACTGACCCTTTGAACTGTTATATGATAGTGCAAATAGGATATTTAGCATTGAACTAACTATCAAAAAAAGTCAGGAAATTGAAAATTATTTAATTCATGAGAGCTAATAAAATTAACTGATAATACAACTGGTTCAGTGCCACATGACAGATTGGGATGCTTTTTACTAAGAGACTGCCCGTGAATAAAACAGTTAGCAGAGGTTTTGAGTGTTTAGCTTTTTCACAAGCCTTAAAAAAGTGTCCTTTCCCAGTTCCACACATAATTTTACTATCATTAGTTATGACACATTTTAACCAATCTGATTGCAGATTGCACTGTATTAATAATTTCTTGACTTCCTTGAAGATATATTCATCTGTAGTTGTTACATGCACATTATTCATAGAAGCTAATTCTTCAATTACCTCAACCCCTCTAAACAGCAGCAGTTGGACAGTATCAATAAATGTCTGTTGACTCATGAGCAGGAAAAGGAAACCACTTAAGTTTTTTGTCTTGTCTTTTAATTGACTGTTAATGTGGCTCTCGATGTCCTCAGCACTTCTAACAGTTGTTTTCAAGGAGAGATTGATTGATCATAACAAATCCAGTTTCTTTGGGCATATTTTTTTGGCTGCCAAAAGCAAACATGATTTAATTAATTCACCATTGGTAAATGGTTTCCTTTTTAGCTAGTAAATTAACTTTTTGTACACTGGCTATAGTTACTGCTTCATATAATTTTTTACTTTTGTCAAAAAATTGCGCTGTGATGAAGCATTTCATTTTAAACTTTCCAGGTTTAGAGATTTTTCATTTTCTTTGAGTTTTGAATATTGTGCATTGTTATTTTGATAAGGACAACATATACTGCACTCTTTTTGTATAACTATTGTGTCACTGTATATTAAACATAATACAGGGTGCTCAGAATAAACCAAACCCAAAGGAAGTGAAGAACACACAAACTGTAAGGGGATAAATGATAAACCAAACTGGTCATGAGAAACTTCACTTGGCTTGGGTTCAGTTTATCTTTGCCCATCCAATACTTTGCCATTTAATTCTTAGGCAAAAAAGAACTCGCACTCCATTCTGCTTTAACCAGTTGCGCTACAACTAAACTTCACGGTTGCGGTGCCGTGCGATACAATATAACAAAGCAGTAAAGTGTAACATTTATGCTGCTCCGCATCTGCGAGTGCAATCCAAAGTTGTAACTCAAGAAATAAACAATCTCGTTAGGCGACGTGTGCCCCACATTATTTTCATTTTTGCGATAAATGCTTATCGACGTGGTGTTCACGTCGCTCGCAATTTGAGACAAAAGCATCTCGACGTGCGTGGCATGTCTTTTTAGCGCAAGTGGTTAAAAGCATGATATTCAGTTGATATTAAGTGACAGTTGAAATGAAAAGGACAGGGTGTCGATAGATATTGACAGATAATAAATACCACATGTGGCATTAAAGCAAAACTGAGGAAACTGGCAGTGCTTATTCTGTGGAGATGGCAGACAACAAAATGCGAATATGTGGCTCAAGAGCATGACATGCAGTAATTATTCACAGCTTCTCAGCTTGACTATCAGTAGTTCTGTTAGAGAGCAGAATTTGATATATTCAAAATTGTTTCATGGAAAGAACACTCTTGTGCCATGAGGCAGATTAAAGCAGGCAATAGGGCTGTAGTTTGCCCACTCTTGATGTAAAATTATGACTAATAAATTTAGAGATGCTGTATGTAGCTGTCAATAGTTACCTTTAAGTTAGATTATATGATGAATATTTTTAACGTCCTATTCTGCAAAAACTTCTCAGACTCTTCTTTCTCAAGAAAATTGTTGTTTAAAAATACTGCTAAAATATATACTCAGAATATATACATGTTGTTCACTTAGTCATTAACTGCCATAGGACTCAATATTTCAATAACTTTTGATTCATACAGGACAGGAAAAACTTAGCAGGCTAAACAGAGCTTTCTCATTGTTAAAAAAAACAGTATGTTTTTTATTTAGTTATTAATCATGGCATCTTTGTGGGCGAACTATCAAGTTTTAAATTCCTCTTTCTTAAAAATTTCCTTATACACTTTTTTTTTTTTTTTGTGATACCTTATCATGAACATCTATAGTCATTATTGTGACATTGAAGTGCATTGATAACTTTTAGTTTCGCTTTTTTGGAATTGAGTAATTTTATTTACAGAACCAGCACTCAATTGAGATTTTATCATATATCTTAATTCGAAAACTTTATCTAACAAGTTATGTTTAGAATATTTATTGTCATTTCGGCACAGTACAGAATCCTAATTTATCGGTGAAGTCAATAAATATTCTGAAATATCCATGAATTTGACTTCTTTTATCTTTTTAAAGATATATGTTTAGGTTTCTTTTCATCCCTTCTCAGTACCTACAGTTGATATACAGGTATCTATAGTTTTGGAACTTTTTTTGATGTACATTTGATGATAACCATTTGCCATTCATATCATCACAGCCAGATAAATTTGGTTAAAACTTTCAAATCATAGGTGATTTGGATATCAGATAAGTATGTTGATTGAAAAAAGGCTAAATCAAAACATGAAGGAGAAAAATTGTAGAGCATGCAGAGGTAAGACTTTACGGAATCATGTTAAAATA